>NW_012141747.1:7759546-7860589 GCF_000956105.1 Propithecus coquereli
TCTCGCTCTTGCTCAGGCTGGTTTCGAACTCCTGAGCTCAAACGATCCTCCCGCCTCGGCCTCCCAGAGTGCTAGGATTACAGGTGTGAGCCACTGTGCCCAGCCTATATATATATTTTTAAATATAGAAAAAAGGGAAGATGAGGATCCAGAAGGAAGAGGAGGAGGAGGAAAAAGAGGAGGAAGAGAGGAGAGAAAGTTTGGGAGGAAAGAAAAAAGGAAGAAGAAAATGACATAGATATTGACCCCATTCGGACAGAACTTGAAGGAAGCCATAGCCTCCTTTTTGACTCAGATGCTTCTTTGGTGGAATGTTTAAGAAGCAGTTGGAGAAATTAAACGGAAAAGGTGCTTGAGTCCCAGAGGCTCCCTGTTCTGTGGAGCACTTCCTTTACCGCTGGGAAAAGTTGCTCCTCCCTGGTTGTAACAGTGTCACTTTGCCTACCTAGCATTGTGCAGGACTGTTTTAAAAGCAGGCTAGGACACGAAGCCAGTAAGACTTACCTCAAGACTGTAAACATGACACTAGAAACCTCTGCTATGGAAATAAATCTCTTTGTCTCTAGGGAAAGAACAAATCCAAAGGGGTGACTCAGGGAGGTGGCAGGGGCATCCTTCCTGGCACTTTTAATAAATCAGAGTTTTAATGGAAAATGTTTCAACATTGGTGCTAATTCTGCAATTTATTCAGAAAGTGAAAAGATGGTTTAAAAAAATAAAGGTACGCCCATTATGTTTTCTATATAATTCTTAGTTGTCACTCCATAAACACTAGTTCACAGTATTAAAGAGGCTTTTGCTGGAACACTGACCGCCGGACTTGGGAAGGCATGGTTTTACGGCGACAAAAAGCCCAACTTCAGGAACCGAAAAAGGAAGAGGCAGCTTCTGATTCAGGGCAGGTCTGCAGAAGTCGAACTCAGCTTTCCTGACTGCCCTGCTGTTGGGAGAATGCGTTGTAAGAAATCCACCACTGTCTCTTGGGCCAGCAGCCCCACCTTCCACTTTCCACCTCTCTCAACACACATCCCATTTGCCTCTTTCTTCGTCCTGGTCGTCGGCTTTTCATTCTAACCTTTGCAATGTCAACGGAACCAGCATGCCAGCTTGTTTCTGGTAAGCCTATTTCACACTCTGATAGACACTCTCTTGTCTGGAAATTTATTTCTAATCTTACATTCCAGGACGTCCTCCCTTGGTTTCACCCCATTACTCTGGTTACCCTTCTTTATAGCATGCTAAATGCCTCTTTTACCTCCTGGGCATCAGTAACCTTCACATGTGTGAGAATGACGGTCTTTTCCCTGCCCCAGCTTCATTCCAGCAACTCAACATACTGAATTCTTGAGAGCCTTCCCACCACTAAGCTGTTCTCGGAGACTTTTACCTCAGTCACTTTGGGTTCTCCTCTTTCTCTCTCCCCCGTCTAGGTGTTCCCAGCTGAATGTGTGTGGTCTATTTGAGAAGGAGCTTAGAATCGGGAAAACACTTATCAGATTAGGAGAAATGTATGTTAGCCTAAAATACCCAGCTAGTTGAATTATAAACCTAACCACAGAAATAGCCTGGAACAACCCTGATGTTGAACGTGATATTTCAGGCTGCACCGTGGGACTGTGTGCAGTCCCCAGTTATAAATCCACCAGAAGTACGGTCATGCATGCTACGGTTTCCTGCATGGCATCGACACGGGCAGTGGATGGAATTCAACAACCGTTTTCTCCAGCAAAATGTATTTTAGAAAGCGAAAGGCAAATTGGTTTTTTAGTTGTGGTGCTGCCTCATTTGGAAAGAAAAAGTATGTCAGGCTTTTGTTTCACTGAGATGCCTGTCTCACACATTAAGGCATTTGCGGTCCCATGCTCAGGCAATGTCTTCATTTCATGCCGCCTCCACGAAGAATTATTAATGCTGGTAATGGGCACAAATGCGATACCATAAAACTTGCACCAGTATAGTGTTTGCTGGCAGGAAGTAAGGAAATTGCTATGACTAGGACAACAGCTTGTGTGAAATTAAGTATAATTAGTGTTAATTCCACTGAGATAGAGTTTTTTTATGTTTTTTCTAATTTTTTATTTTTAATTATTTAGGTCCACCATAGTTGTATATCTTTATAGGGTCCATGTGATGTCGAGTCTTTTTGAAAATATCAGAAATGAACTTGCTTGTTGTTAGGGGATATATATTAGCATCAAAAATAAAGGCATACCATGGAAAAGGCATGGGAATGATACTCTGAGGCCGTAGAGTGGTTACTGACATTTGTTTCTTTGTAGCTTTAGCTCCTAAGCTACTATTAACCACTTACAAAAATCATATGGATAAATCTCACATATATACTTCCCTTAGTAAAAGGGTGCACTTTCGAATGTAAAGAAATCTGAACTGAGGTCTTAAAAGCACAAGTATACCCTACCAAGTTCAAAGCTCCGGTAAAGCGACAGCGTCTACATGCCCCAAGAAGCTTTGTGCTGTCAGCTTGAACAGCCTGGGTGCTGCTGACCGCCAGAGAGCCACTGTGTTTCAAACACAATTTTCCCGTGAAATACAGGCCTGAGAGTCAATGGCACTCCGAGGTCACAGGGCACGGTGGAATCAGCCTCTGGTCTGGGAGCCTTCCCCAGAGACACACCAGTGGAACTCGTGAACTGTCTAGATTAAAGGATTAAAAACATCTTCCCTGCAGGTCTTTATCTTGAGGCTAATCTAATCAGTGGCACGTTTACTTAGAATAAGGAATGACCGTGGGGGGAGGGAACAAAGGGTCAGCAAAGAGCCCTGGACAGGGCTCCTGCAACTGAGCTCTTGTCACTCCCAAAGCACAGGTTCTCAGGGCCCCGACTCCTGTACCTGCAAAAGGAGAGGTCTGGACTTGGTGGTGGCTTTTGAGATTTGTCCCTCCTATAATTTCTATAATTCCTTGAGAATCACATCTAGCTTCTAACTTTTCACACAAAGTGATTTAAAAGCCCTAGTTCCATTAATGTGTGTTTTTTTACTGTGTTAAAAAAGACATAACATAAAATTTACCATTTTTAAGCATACAATTCAGTGGCATTAAGCACATTCACTGTTGTACAACCATCACCACCATCCCTCTCTAGAACTTTTTCATCTTTCCAAACAGAAACTGTCCCCGTTAAACAAAAGCTTCCCATCCTCCCTCCCCGCAGCCCCTGGTAACCACCATTTTACTTTCTTTCTGTATGAATTTGACTACTCTAGGTATCTCGTATGAGTGAAATCATACCATACTTTTTTACATTCAAACCAAGATTACAGTGTATTTGATACACTATCTTTTTTTCTGTCCTGCTATGTGTAAATTACACTAAAACAGAGTGGCCCTTTCTAGCCCACTGGCATGAGCAATGCTTTCACAGATTTAAAAAATGGAAGTGGAGCCCAAACATCAAATTGCATAGAAAGCATTCGTGTAGGGATAGCATCCAGTGAGAAGCGTCAGGGATATGCTATTTTGGTTTGGTAAAAGACACACTTTCAAAACTGATATTTTAAAAGTCATTTCAGAAGTAAAATAAACCAGGCTGTGCATACTCTGTACATGATCTCTCACCACTGAAAAAAGCTGTGCGAAACAACAGGAAGTTGCTCATGGATCCTAACATTAGCCCCTGGTGACTGTACGCAGAAAATACACTGAGTAATTCCCCTAAAGATGAGATGACTGAAGTTGATTATTTGTTTAGTGTTTAAAAATAAAAAAGAATCAGCAAAAAAGGAAGGGGGTTGGAGAAAAAGAAAAATTTTCCCTTGTTCATAGGAAAGGTAAGTTTTATTTTTTAAAATTCATCAGTAAATACAAAAAATTCTTGATAAACACAGCATATGTCGTTTGTTTTGTGCCATAAGGAACTACATGCAGCTTACTAATTTTCTCTACTTGTATGCTATAGGATGAGCTTCAACATCACAAAAATTAATTTCATAGGCAAGCAAATATGAAACATCAATTTAATAGGTAAGCCAATATGAAATATTGATGCCTTGCAATATGGGTGACTATGGAGATAAAAATCACTGACCCAGAACATAATTTATTGATTAAAGAGCATTGTTTGCTATATCATAATAAACAAAACGTGTGTGGGCATATCACAGTTCTAATTTAAAATATAATTCTAAATCATATTTACCTTAGATCTGAAAAGCCCTGATATTGTAGAAAAAGTAAGGCTTGACAGACAAAACAACATGAAAGCCAAATGCTGCATTTTAATTCAGAAGTGGAAAAATGTTAACTTGTTTTAATTTTTGATACCTCTCCTATTAGGATTATTACACATTTGATATTGAAAAGAAATTGAGGTTAATAACTAATACTATTTCTTTTTTAAAAAAGCCTCAAATAGTTTGCATATGCAAGCATAGATACTATACAAAGTATAGAATATATAAATATATATAAAATGTTACAATAGTTAAGATTTATTAATAGACTTCCTAAGTAAAAGGGAGAAAATCATATAAAAGAGCAAATTCTTGATTTGGCACATTTAATTGTAGGCTCTCTTAATTATGTAGAGGGAGAGGCTGGAGGAGGTATTAGTGCATATATATTTATAGAAGAGAATGGATCTTTTGAGCAGACAACCCAACACCAAAGCCCTAAAATGACACCACTGAAATCCTCTACTGTTTCCTTCTTTTGGACAAAAGCAAACAATGAAGCAGTGCTGGCCTCGCCTTTGAGGCAAAGGCAGCCAGAGTGATGGCCACACCAAGCCCTCCTGCACCAACGGATTTTGAAATCAACAAGTCACCAGACCACACACCAAGCAAGGAGCGACCACTTAACAGAGAGAAAATAGCTGTGTTTAAAATGAAAGCATTATCAACGTTGGTCTAAACAGCTGGTAAAATGACCTTGAGGGAAGTTCCAAAATGAAACAGATCAATTTAGTTTTCAATCCCTTCTAAAATATAAAATGTGAAAAATCAAAATATGCTGATTAGGCTCAGTATGCTGAAGTTTTAAAATGACTAAAATGCCATCTGTCATGGAAATCCCTACAAATTTACAAGATGATGAAAAAAGCTATTTCAAATTGGTGCTTAGTCATGTTGCATTTTTTGGTAATAATGTCCAAACTTTCATGTCCCCATGGTAGAACCTATGAGTGTGTGACCTTCACAGGACTCTGGGGTGTATGGGGGTGGGGGCAAGTTCTAAAAATACCGCTCACAAATTATTGCTAGTCAACTCAAATTTGACTGTGAAAGCCCCGGTGGAGGACGGGGATGGTCTAAAATGTCTGCAGGAGAAGGTAGAGTGGCTGTGTTCTAGAACCCCTGGCATCTGCGGGTGAGCGCAGTATTTTCTAATGAGTAAGAATGAAATCAGTGAAAACGCTCAGCATTAAAGGGAGAAATAAATTATCTGCTCTCTAACCACGGAGCTCAGTCATCTAAGAAAAGCCTTAATAATTCGTGAAAACCGTGCCCAAACATACAAAAGTAGCCCATTGCTTCTTGCAGAATATTTAAACCTGACTTGACTTTGGAGTTTTAATCCAAGTATCTTAAGTTCACATTTCATTGCTGGAACATTCCATTTAGTGACAGGGGCTGACTTAGATGGGTGAAGTTCTTGACCCTGAGCAGAAAATAAAATGTTAAAAATAGTAATGAGAGTGCTGAATAGCTACGTAGTCAACTCTAGAATGTGCAGCGTGTTCATGAAACATGCTGCTCGCTGTCTCCAAGAACAGTGACCACTGCACTGGACTCCTAAAGGAAACGTGGTTAATCCTGTGAAATTCGGGCTTCTTTTCAGCTATGCCATAAAAGTTGCCTTAAACACACTCAACACGGGAACATTTTCCCCTCTGGACTCTTTGCCCAGAACCTGGGTGAGCACTCACACTCCTAGCCCCATTCTTCCTGGAAGCCTTCCTGGGATGTGCAACTGGTGAGAGCCTATTATGCCAAAGGAGCTTGCTTTCCACCAGGTGCCAAATCACAGAGGAGAGGTTTGTTTACTTTCTCCCATTTTTTTGATGTTAACAACTGCTTAATGGCCTGGAAGCTCAAGTGGTCAGATCCCTGGAGCAGGGTCCCTTTTATGCCCACCCAGCCTCACACCCCCCTGACAGCATCTCTGTCTTTTTCTTCTAGTTGTAACATTGTGTTTCACTTAGTAATCAACACAAAAATAAAAAGGACAGAAGGGCAGGCCTAGAACAGGCCCGGGACAGACAACCATCTGGGATTGTGCTGGCGTCAGCTGCAGGTCTGGGGGGCTCCAGTGAGGCCTGGGTGGGTGTGAATTAAAAGCCTGGGAGGTAGCGGGAGGGGGAGTTCTGTGTGCCTCTGGGGAGGAGTGGAGGTGAGGCTTTCTCTTGGCCCTCACCTCCCTGTCAGGAACCCTGGTAGTGCTGGGGACAGAGCCTGGCCCCGTCCCTCCTTAGCAGCTCCTATTTCCTCTGCTTTCTCTCCCTGCAATCTGTGCTCCTGTTTCCCAGCACCCCCGGCTGCGGGGAACCCATGGAGGTGGCTCCACAGTGGGGGAAAAAGGCAAAGGCTGGGGAGTTCCAAAACTGCACACCTAGTTCTGAAAGCCCTGACACAAAGGTGGGAGGCTCCAGAGGAGATGAAACCCGAGTGTACTGTTTTGAACAACGGGGGTGGCACTACACTGCAACTGACAGCTGCTCCCCAAGAATTAGTATACTGTATGTCAGGACTCCCCTTTTAGCTCTCAAGTGCTCCCAGAGGTCAGAGCTCCCAAACCCTTCGGTTCACACAGGCCAGGACTTGCTGAGGGAAGGGGTGCTGGAGAGGTGAGAGTTACTTTCAGGAATATCTGTTCTTGCCCACAAGTGGATCTTGCCCACAGTAGGTCATGAAATTACTAAGTGTTGCTATGGTTATTAAAGTCATCCTTTTTAAAAAGAGAATACCGTTTCAGATTTTCTTAACACATTGTTCAAATGGCAACGGTCCAGCGTTGCAGCTAATGAAGTGTCCTGAAGATAAACAAAGGACTGCACATTCCTATTAAATTGTTTGCTCCTGGTTCTCTTACACACACACACATACACACACACACACACACACACACACGCCGACCATTCAGGGGAAATAATATATTCTTATGCACTCAGCATGAGGAATGAGAAGAAAAACGTATTTTCCATAGAAATTGTCTTGCTCCACCTCCTTAAAATTCTACAACTTGGTTCAGGACAAATAAGAGGAAACCGTTGTGAAGGCTGAGCCCCGGCAGGCGCGAGGCAGCGCGGAGCAGGCGCAGGCAGACCGCGGCGGCTCCATTTCTTTATTAACACCACCCCCTACAGGACTGCTCTGCACAGGACGGTGTGGCACGGCCCGCACTGCCTTACAAGGAAAACAACATTCAGAACAATTGCACCACATTTTTTTCAACTTCCTGTTTATTAGTATTTTATCTAAGAGCAGAACAAAAGTCTGTATAAATGGGGGAAAAGAAAACAAACGAATGTGCCGTAAAGGGCTATTCGCAATGCACAGACACAGCGCCTCTTTGAGTGCTGTTGTGTGATGTTTTCTCACCAAGCCCACCTCAGGCCTTCAAATGTCTCTGATGACGGGGTTAAGAAGAAATACATGAAATTCATTATTTTATAAGAATTATATATTATGTTATTAAAACTTTAAAAAGAAAACAAGTGGGCTTGTTTTCTGCGCAGCTATATGACAGTATTCGTTTCTGCACTGGACAAGCGCACGTTTTATCAGTAAGATTGTGTGTTTTGCCAGAAATGCCCATGAACACAAAGAAAATGCAAGCGCCTCCCCCCTCCCATGTTTGTTGCGGAGCTCGGTTGTGTAGAAGAAGGAAGAGGGTGTGTGGTCGAGGTGAAGGGCGTCCCTTGAGGTTCCCTGGCCGGGGTGGACAAAGGGCTGATGACACCTGTATTTCTCCTCAAAGAAACAGGGTCTCTGCTTGGGTCCTTCAGCTAAGTCATGAGGTCATTACAGAGTTGTCAGTGACTTCTGTGGACTCTGACTTTCTCCCTTCACCTGCCGGCCATGCTGTTCTGTGGGCTCCTTCCCTGCTCGCTGTCTGCACGAGGCTCAGGGCAATGAGGTTGCGTACAGAAAGAGTGGCCATAGGAGTTAAACTGCTGGCCTTGATGGCCACATTTTGTCTTGAAAACAGCCTGGAATGTGCAGTCTATCTCTGTGGATGCGTGTTCATGGAAGGCCTGGGCCTTGGAACAGTTCCACGGGACCCTTGCTCTTTTATATCTCCGGTTACAAACACCACTGAGTCTCATTTATTTTGAGTAGTTCTAACATCCTGTTTTCCCTACTCAAGAAGGACATCTAAAAATGCGGGATTATCAACTCGGGGAATTGCCTAAGATTGTTTTCTATGCCCCAGTCGTCAGGAGTCTTACTATGATTTACCCTCCGCATCTCGGTCTCTCGTGACATCAGCATGTATGGCCTTGCCTAACTATTCCTGATGCCCATCACCTCGTTCACGTGAAAATGAGAAGGAATCCATAAGAAGAGGCCTCCTATTGTGTGGGGTAACAAGAAACATATCTGCAGATAGGGAAGGCATAAATCAAAGCTGAAATGTGAACTTCACACTGGTCAAGACCAGTTTAACTAATCAGAAACAGACTGCGAATGCTCTAGCAGAACAAATAGTGTCTTTCTAAGTGGCTGAAAGGGCTGTGAGGAGCTAAAAGTGAACTGAACAATCACAATAAACAACGAAGGTCACCAAGTAACACAGCAGCCATCAATTGCTCGCTGGTAGTAATCACTGAGCCCTCACCACATGCGCCTGGAACGTGCGGACAAAGAAACCTGCGGTGGTTCTCCTTCTGCTGAGTGACCTTGATCAACCCTGTCAACAGTCAGATCTAGGAAGGGGACCCTTACTGGAGAGAATATTCCTGTAGCATTCTTTTTTATTTTTTTGTCATTTTTTTAATTGACAAAAATTGTATTATATTTATCATGTACAATGACACACATTGTGGAATGGCTCAGTTGAACTAGTTAACATACGCATCACCTCACATACTTATTTTTGGTGGTGAGAACACTTAAAATTCACTCCCTTAGCAATTTTCAAAATACAATACCTTGCTATTAACTATAGTCACCATGTTGTACAATAGACCTCTTGAACTTATTCCTCATGTTTTAACTGAACTTTTGTATCCTTTGATCAACATCTTCCCAACAACCCCCTCACCAGCCCCTGGTAACCACCATTCTACTCTCTGCTTCTGTAAGCTCAACTTTTTTACATCCTACCTATCAGTGAGATCATGTGGTATTTGTCTTTCTGTGTCTGGCTTGTTTCACTTAACATAATGTCCTCTGGGTTCATCCATGTTGTTGCAAATGACAGTATATCCTTCTTTTTAAAATCTGAGTAGTATTCCATTGTGCATATGGACATACCACATTCTCTTTATCCATTCATCTTTTTATGGACGCTTAGGTTGGCCCTGTGTCATTCTTGATTGGCAAACATAGGTGAACCTTTAAGTACTAACTTCTGCTGAGGAAGGAATTGCTCCTTGAGCTTAAGAGTACATTTCGTCAGTATCAGTATTTGTGAAGCAACTCATCGACTCTAGCTATACGACACATAGAATAAGTCAGAAAGACGAAGCTCCCAGGTCTGCTTCACAAGAAGAAAATGTGGATGCACAATATAAGAAAGTCTTCCTCAAACACAAAAGACAACTATTTGTGCTAATAAGGAAGGAGCCAGACATTAGGAACCAGGGGCAGGGTGGCTATGGCAGACCAAGGCACAAGGACAGGCCATCTCTGAATAGGAACTGTCCTGCCACCATCTCACACTGGGTTTAGTAATAATGGGCATGGTGCTCAATTTGTGAGAGGCTACCTTGAAAGCTCCTGAGATCCATCTTCCAGCCAGCCTGCAAAAGGGATAGCTAGTGTGACAAATAAATGATAGGGGGCTACTTGCAAGTCAAGTCATGGCTCCTTTGCACACCAATAAGCTTAAATTTAGTGGGTCACCTATGTCATTGAGTAAAACCTCGTGGACATCTGCAGCTTGCTTTCCTATTGTCCCATTAACAGCCTTCATAACTCCACCTTCAGGAGAGGGGTGGAGATGGCAGGTAAATTAATCAGTACATCACAGGTCCCCACCCACTGCGATTGGCTCAAGGACAGGCACACGACCTCAGCTGGTCCAATCAGGGTGAATTTCTTTTAAAGGAAGGCTGGGATAAAAGTTCTTTCCTGCTGAACTTGGACCTGAAAGGACAAATGGCAGACCCTTTAAGACCATGATGAGAGTTGAGTTTGAGAACAGGGACAACACATTAGAAACTGAGCCAGGAGGAGAATCAAGAGATGAAACACCTTGACTTCATTTGAGCTGTATATATGCCAGCCCTATTCCTAGATCATGAGATGGTAAATTCTGGATTGTGCTTAAACCACTCTGAGTTAGGTTTCCTGTCACTTTTAACCAAAAGACTCAATTAAATCGGAAATGCCCCTGCAATTATCTGCTTATGTCCCCTAAAAGAGAGGGTATACAGTGTAGATTCCTCTTTCTTCATAAAGTACTTAGTGTTACCCCACAGTCCGTGCCATTTAACTAAAGACAGAAATGTATACCAAAAGAGCCAATACAATTGAGCAGAAAGCAGTTCTCTTGGTGCCTCTGGCCCTTAGCATGGCAAGAGATCCCCCTCCCAGAGATATCACCCTAGGATGCCAAAGCAGGTCCCTCTGACTCCCAGTTACAAAGGAAATTAAAATTAAAACATCCAGAAAAAAATAGATAAACCAGATTAAATGGTTTGTTGAAACACAGAGGACTAAGTAATGACAAGAGACTACATGAAATAATCATTAGGCCTTCTTTCATTTTCAACATTATTTTTCATTCAGCCATTTTATAAAACACAAATTCCCTCTACCCCCAAAAGCCTCGTTTTCTTTTGGGCTGTGTTCTTTGCTATGGAATCTGACCAACTTGGATAGAATAATGCTAAAGAGATCTTGGTTTTTATAGCATAAACAAATAATGTTAGTAGGTTTCTTGGCATTATTGGTTTATCATTGAGGTTCCAAATGCTCAGCATAATAAGGACTTTTAAACTGTTCACACTGAACACAGAAATAATAAGAAACACAAATTCAACTGAGATCAAGGTGCAATTTTAAAAAATGTTCTTTGTACTATAAGCTTCGATTTGCTTCACAGAAACAACTCTAACAATAAGGGCATCTGCTGAGGTTTGACATTTCACCTGCCTGATCTTTCATTCATTCATCCATCATTGTGCATCCCCAAATACAAATAAAAAGGACCATGTCACTGAGCTTAAAATTTAATCTGAAACCACGATCCATGCAAGCTAAGGACCAGGGAAGGAATGTCAACTAGCCTCTCGTGGGCAGTGGCTGAAGCGAGTAAGAAATTCCATGACTGAGTTAGGTCGGTGAGCCCACCGAGCCCCCAGCTACCCATGGACCTCACCCATCCAGGCCTCCTTGGTCTAGGAAGGTTCTGATTGTGGAGGCCGCAATTCAGCCTCTCTCCATTCTCCCAAGAGATATTTGGGGTACTGTAGCCCCTTGGTGAAAGTCCCCGTCTGGCACTGGGGACATATCTAGTTCCCCTAAAATCCCACCTGCACTGTGGAGCTCCATGGCTGTGGATTCGGAAGCCCTGAGACCAGCTTTTCACTCTTATTTCACAGGTGAGGGGAACTGGTCTCTGTACAATCAGATCAGGACTCCATGAGCCTGTCTCCTGGGTAGAATTCCAATTTCCTGGTCCATCAGAGGTCTTCATCTGCCCCTCCAGGGGAGAATCCTGTCATAAAGGGAAGAAAAGAAGCCCCCCCCTACCCCCCGCCAGCAATTTTGCTGGTGCCTACCAGCTATCACAAGCCCCTGGACAAGACTTCTTAAGGCTCCCAGCTGTGGTTCCTCTCGCTTGCTCAGAGAGGCAGAGCCTTAACACACTGGTCCTCCTAAAACATTGCTCTGGCCACGGAATTCCCCTGCTTAAGGACCTACTGGCTCCAACACGGAAGCTAAATCCTCTGCCCAGGCCAAGAAAGACCTCTACGGTTTGCTCCTCCCCTAGCTAAGCAACATTTTCTTCCCCGCATCCACCTATTCACGCTCTTGTTCAACAAAAATACACTGAGTACTGGATTAGTTCGGCTGCTGTAACAAAGCGTCACAGACTGACAACAGAAATTGATTTCCTCACAGTTCTGAAATCTGGGAGTCTGAGATCAACTTGTGGGCAGGCTTGGTTTCTTCTGAAGCCTCTCCCCTTGGCCTACCTGGCTGCCTACTTGCTATACTCTCACATGGTCTTCCCTCTACGCACGTCTCTGTCCTAATCGCCTCTTATAAGGATACCAGGCATTTTGACTTAGGGTCCACTCATATGGCCTCATTTTACTTAATTACCTCTTCAAAGATCCTTTCTCCAAATACAGTCGCATTCCGAGGCACTGGGAGTTAGGGCTGACCCATGTGAATTTGGGGTGGGATGCAATTCGGGCTTTGACAAGCACCAATATGATGCCGTGGGAGGGGGGAGGGAAGAGAGGGAGGGACGGGGAAGGCGACAGAGATCGATGACCACTGCTCTCAGGCAGATAAATCCTCTACTCCTACAGGAGGATGACAGGACTTTCTCCTCACTCCCCCAGAGCTCAGTCTCCTCCCCTCATCTGGTCCATCTTTCAAGGCTCAGCCTCGACTTTTCTTTCCACAGAGCCCTGACTGCCTTGTCCTCCTTGAGTCCCTCGGGGCTCCTGCTGAGCTAAACACCTCCTCCCCACGCCATCCTGACTCACCTGTGACCAGGCACCAAGGCAGCATTTCCTGCGCCCGGGATAAAACCTTTCTCCTCTTCTGCTTTCTAACTGGTAAAAGCCACCAGAGGGCAGCTGGGGGCGACCGGCTTCTCCATCACCTGCCTCAGCATCTTTCAGGCAAGTGCTAAACTATTTCGGGGTGTTCCGAAACGCAAAGGCTTTAGAGTATCAATAAGTGAAATCTCCAGTCAGCGTATCTTGATGAAATATTCTCTTCAGTCTTACATATTCACTCCCTTTCTGCTCAGAGTTACGTGTATGAGAAGTGACACCTTACCATGTGAGATGGGGATGCTATCCGTGTTGACGTTAACCACGTAGCACGGGAGTGAGATCTAAGAAGGTGAAAAATAGCCAGGGTCCTTTAAAATCTAATGTATCTCAGGTGTGAAATATCAGCTCTTCTTTTTGTACGCCCTAGACTCCCGCAGACAGAACTCTCAGAGTTCTGTGCGCTCCCAGAGTGCTTTGTTCATAGTGTGGTTTAGTGGCATGGTAAATAAAAGTGTGCACTTCGGGATCCACCTGTCAGACTTCAAATCTGGGCCCTGTCACCTACCTGCTGTGTGACCTTGGAAAAGTTACATAACCTCTCTGTGCCTCATTTTCCTTATCTGTAAAATAGGGACAACAGTAGTATCTGTCTGATGGATTATGTGAGGATGAAATGAGATAATTCACACAATTAACACAACCCAGAGCCTGGCACGTTTTTGGCCCTCGGGAAACAGGAGTGTGGATATCACATGATCTTTCACGACTGTCTGCCCTTCCAGACTGTGAGCTTCTCAAGGATGAGGGCGCTGTTCCTTAGGACAGCATGGTGCCTGGAACATAGTGAGCACCCAGCTAATGTTTGTGGAAATAAATACATGTAGTAATTCAATTTTAGTTTTAAAACTGGGTTTTTCTCTTTATTTTAAAATACAACTTTCCCATTTACGGCTTTAAAAAATATAGCAAGAAAAGTAACATAGACCAATTAAAAATCCTGGGTTAACTAAATAAAGCTTCCTACTCCTGTCTTTTGGCTTCATCCATACGGTTTCAGCACAAACACCCCAAAAAGCCGAATAGAACTGCACATATTCTAATTAGCTTCTTTTCGATGTTCTTATAAAAATAAATATTTTCAAATACGAAGTTACGGTGAAAAGTGTACTCATTATGGAAGAATGCAAAGCAGTACCATGATATTCATCCTGGGGCTAAATGAGCAGTGACCACAATTTATAACTGAAAATTCCTGGAGAAGACCTTTGCTGGCAGCATACTGCCCCCTCCTTAGGGCTCTCCTCGTAATGCCAAAGCCAATCTCGGGGCTGTGATGCTCACCTTCTGAGCCTAAGTCACTCCCCTTACACTGTGATAGTGGCTGTATTTTTATTATTTGGTAATTAAAGAAAAAAAACATAACGTAGATTTAATTATGCATGCAAAAGAATTCATATAATTTACATCAAAAGAGCCCCTACATCATAGAATTCATAGATGCCAGAGACATTAGTTGTTATTTACAATGGCTGACAGGCAGGTGGATTTCAGGGTCCTTGCGAACGCTGCAGATCCGAGGCCCCCCGGATGGAAATCACTCCTCAAGGAGAACATTCCCCTCTGTCTGCAGCAAAGATACGGGCAGCTGCTGGTTGAAGACAGAGTAAAAAGAAACATGGCTGCGGAGGGCTTCTATCTTCCAACCCTATATGGCCTATATATTTTAAGTAGAAAATCCAGTCCTTGCAGCAAATCAGTCCTATATTGGAAACATCCTGACATAGCCACCAGTCCCCCTCCAAAAAATCACCCTGTTACTTCGAGATATTAGCTAGCCAAACAGGGCAGAAGATATAAGATCACATAATATTCAGATTGCTGCTAACCAAAAATGCCTTACAGCACTCTGGAGGTGAAGATCGAGTGGAAGAAGAGGCGGCGGTCCAGCTGGTCTGCAGAGCTCCCTTTATGACACACAAGGGCTGACCCGTCCTCTAGGGACAGTGGGCCATGACTGCACTGACCCTCCGTACCAGGCTCGGGAACACTCTCATTGACTCAGAAAATGACTCTGGGGTGGAGGGCAGAAATAAGAAGCTCTTCAGAAATGATTTACCCCCACTGTTTGAAACTTGCCATGTCACACTTGATGAGACCCCACCGATAGGTTCAAATATACATCGAGAAAAGAAAGGATGGCGTGTGTTTCTTCACAGGGTGCAAGCTGGCAGCCTGCAGCCAGCCTAGCTCCAGGTGCTTCATGTGGTTTCACACTTGGTGCCCCCAGCCCCTCCGACTCTGCCAGCCCCCTGCTCCTGCGGGCGCCCGGTGTTGGTGGGGGCGTTGGTGGGCAGCCGCGCTGACGTTAGGAAACAAGGCCCCACCCACACAGCTTGGGTTTCAGTTTCACTAGGCGGCAAACACCACTATGCAAATTATTTTCCTTGCCCACCCCACCCCCGCCCACAGCCTCACATACTCATTCTTCACTCTGGAGTTAACATACACGTACACACGGGGCTAACTAAGGATTTGCATCCTATTTACTTTAAAATGCCCAGGTGCAATTTTGAAACAAGATTCTCCTTTCAGAAGGGCAATCATGAATATAAAGTAGAGAATTAGTAGCAATGTCAAGAGTAAAGCCCCGAGGCTAACACCAAACTTCTAACATAAATGGAGGGTTGAAAGGCACATGCCAGGAATTACACAAACCGAAGGAAAAAGATAACTGGGGGTGCGTTTCGACCCACGCGCCTGCTCCAAGGGGAGACAGACCCACCGAGAGCTGACAGGCGGCCTCGGGCCTTGCGATCCACTCTGCACACGTCTAGAATCCTCAGGTCTCGAGGGATTTAGGAAAACTAATGTCTAGTTCACATTCAAGTCATGTTCTAGAAATTGGGGCATGCAGTCATTTTTTCTGCATTATGTGTGATTCATTTGCAGTTTAACTCAAGTGATTTGAGCTCACATCCACTCAGAAAAAAAATTCCCAACCCAGAAACAGAGTTAGTAAAATTTGGTGTCGGGGAGAAGACAAAGGCATGCTTTCCTTTACTGTCGTGGTAAATAAATTACTTAGGACTAGATTTACGTGAATTTAGACCAGAATAATTCTATTCAACTGTAATCATTACTTTATTTATGAGATTCAGATGATCTTGGTGAATGATTTTTTGCAGTTTTTTCTGAAAGATGTCAGAGGTTTCTATCAGCAGACACACAGGAGGAACCATTTTCAAAAGGATGGTAATTTCTATTTCCTTCAAAATCATTCTTCCCTGGTCCCCACTTATACTCAGTTTCATTTTCAAGGTCCATTTGCAGGGTTCATGTAACACTCACAGCTGCAACGAAAAGACTGACAACTCTGTAAAATACCCTGAGCGCAAAAACGATCTAGTTCATTTATAAAAAGTCCTTAAAATAATTGTAAACTAAACTGTGGGTGGGAAACCTTTTTAAGATGAAAGCTACAGAGACACTGAGCCCTCTCAGAAAGCCCTGAATAGTAAGAAGTGATGCTAGTGAATCCCTAGTGACTTGTCACTCAACTTAAAACTGGCCCTCATTAAGAGTGACAGTCCCCAGCCTTCACTGTAAGACCAACCCAAATGTAAGTCAAGAAAAAGAACAAACTTCCTTGCAGGGGATTCTGAGCAAACTTCGAGGCTGTTTCCACGTCTGTGAAAGGTCACGGGCTAAGGCCAGATTGAAAAACTTGTACAGCTAAAGGTCACCTGGGCTGCCTGCTAATCACCTGCCAGGCACCTGCCTGAGCACCACCACTGCCACACGTGCAGAACCACGACACGGGCTCTGTTTCCATCCATAGATGATAAAATCAAGGCTCTACAGAGGTTAAACAACTGGCCCGATGAAAAAGCTAGAACTCAAAGCATTTGCTTTTCACCCACATGCACTATTACGTCTCTGGAAGAACAAAATTACCAGATGTACACATTTTACCCACCTCCCGAACACTAAGAAGGGCTTTCTTTCCCTGCCATGCACAGGTATGCTTGTGGGTGCCCAGTCCTTCCTGGTCCGTGTGGACACACCTGGCCGGTTCTGAGTTAGGGATCTCATTGTTCCCACACACCAAGCCATGTTCTCCAACAGAGAACAATAGCTGATATCTGGGAGGAAAAAAAGTATTTTTTGGTTCAGGACTCTCTGTAGTGTCTTGGCCTGCAAAGAAACCCTTGCCCTCACTTACCCCTAGACAGAAATCTGAGAGTGCGCGTGTCCCTCCCACTCTGCAGGGCACTCTTGTCCTCTCCCTTTCCTTCCTTGTCCCCTGAGGAGCTCTGCGATTGCTTTTCTGAGCTGTGGGCTGATGGGGGGACGGGAGAAAGTCCCTGCATCCATGGCGGGAACGTCGCTGAGCCTGCCTGTAAACTCGCGTGAGATCTGCGTACATGCGCTCCCCGTTACAGGACCGTCAATTCTACTCGTCTCAGAGCCCCCCAGGGAGGGTGACGTGGCTTTCGCTGCACACACCAGGGACCTTCCCTGGAACCTGTCTTCTGTGACTAAATGTGTCTAAGATGCAGACACACAGCTCACCCCCACACCTAGCCAGCATCCCACTCTCAAGGTGGGAAACACTCTTCCAAGGACTCAAATTGGTGCATCTGGGCAGGGCAGTCTGAAGCAGAGGTGGATAGTAGGAAAGGACTGATAAAAGAATCAGATCGCTGCTATTGACACAACAGAGAAAGATGGAGCCCCATCCAATGGAATCCAATACCAATTACTCCAGAAAAAAATTTAATCATTTAGGACTGCAGTTCCCAACCCCCAGGCTGCCAACCAGTACCCGTCTGTGGCCTGTTGGAAACCGGGCTGCACAGCAGCAGATGAGCTGCAGCGAGCAAAACTTCATCTGTGTTTACAGCTGCTCCCCCTCACTCACATCACCACATGAGCTCTGCCTCCTGTGAGATCAGTGGTGGCATTAGATTCTTATAGGAGCGCAAACCCTATTGTAAACTGCACGTGTGAGGGATCTAGATTGCGAGCTCCTTATGAGAATCTATTGCCTGATGATCTGAAGTAGAGCTGAGGCAGTGATGCTAGAGCTGGGGAGCGGCTGCAAATACAGATTGTCATTAGCAGAGAGGTTTGACTGCACAATAAACGTAACACACTTGAATCATCCTGAAACCTTCCCCGACTCCCAGTCTGTGGAAAAATTGTCTTCCATGAAACCAGTCCCTGGTGCCAAAAAGGTTGAGGACCGCTGACTTAAGACATAAAAATTAAATTGAGTTACATAAAATCCCCTTCCTCAATCCTTCCAAGGAGGGTGGATTCTGAAGATGCTGAGGGTGACCACTGGTAGGTTTTAAGGGTGGGGAAGAGACAAAATTGGAGCAAAATGATGCTATTGGCTCCATGACTTTAGACATCAGAGATTAGAGAGTGTGTCAGCCAGGACAGTTAGGAAGAAGAAAAAGATGCTTAAAGAAATTGGTGGAGCCACATGGTAGAGCTTTAATGGAAAAGGATTGAGTGAAATATGGAAAGATAGTGCCTAAGGGAGAAGGTACCCACCTGCCTGCTGGGAGCCAGTGGCCAGCATGTAGTAGGTGCTCATTACATGTTTTTAAGTGGAACTCAACAAAGCCCTAATAGAATACTCTCAGAAAGGCACAAATCTAACTGGACTAAAAGAGAATAGAAAAACTCAGTCGTGAGAGAAAATAGAACTTCTCTACTTCTATTTTATCTATCTTTTCTGTCAAAGAAAATAATGTTAATACTGGGAAGAGGACTGTATTAGTCAGGGTTCTCTAGAGAAATAGAACCAATAGGGGGAGAGAGAGAGAAAGGGAGATTTATTTCAAGGAATCGGCGCACACAGTTGTGAAGGCTGGCAAGTCCAAGATCTGCAGGGTAGGCTGGCGGGCTAGAGACCCAAGGGAGAGTCCGTGTTGCAGCTGAAGCCTGCTGGCAGAATCCCTCTTCTTTGGGAGAGATCAGTCTTTTTCTATTGATGCCTTCAACTGACTGGACAAGGCCCACCCACATTACAGAAGGTAATTAATCTGCTTTACTCAAAGTCTACTGCTTTAAATGTTAATCTCATCTGGAAAATACATTCACAGAAACATCTAGGGTAATGTTTGACCCAATATCCGGATATTGTGGCCTATCAATGTTGGCACATAAAATTCACCCTCGCAAAGACACAGACATCGTGTGCGGCAACTGAAGCACAGGATGGGGTGGGGAGTGTGACAGGGCACCCAGATGATGAGAAATTGCTGCCCCGGTGACCTGCAGCCCGGCAGCCAGGAGCTGAGCTCTCAGGCCATTGCAGAGAGCTTCTCAGGCGCTCGTAAGACATGGGCAATTCTGGTGGCCAAAAAGGGCCAGAATGTGACTTCATAAACCCTGAACCTTATATTTACCCTTGAAAGATTCCAAAATGGATTGCCAAAAATAATGCTTTAGAAGACCTTATGAAAGGAAGCGGTGAGTCCCAGGAGCCAGTTGGGTTAGTTGGACAGGTCACATCCAGCTAATTTCATTTTCTTGTGACAAGGTCTCAAAATTGGCAATATGACAAGCAGCCTGTCTAGACTTCAGCAAGGCGCCGACAAGGAAATCCTGGAAGCCAAGATGGAGATCTGAGCTCAGGAACACGGTTAGTGATGTCGCAGTTGGTTGCCTGACTCAGGAGTTCTGACCGGCGCCACCTAGAGGGCTGCTCTCTTCAGCCACGCTCCACGCCTCCATCCTCCGCCCTGTCCTGTCCACAAACACAATATAGATGGCATGTCTGTCAGGTCTATCGATAACCCAACCCCTGGAGGGATTGTGCATTCATTGACTCATAAACAGGATACCAGAAAACTTTGATGGGATAGGATGATGGCTTAAATATTCCAGGATACAGTTTAATAAAGGAAGCATTAAGTTATGTACTTTGGGGTACAAAAAAACCATCTCTGTAAGTTTACAATATAAGAGATTTGTCTTTTGTAGCAGAAATTAAAGAGGTAAAAATGTTATGGGATTCCTTTATAAACAGAGGTGTAACGTGGCCACCAGCTGAGCAAAGGGCTCCCAGGTATGCTTACAGGGCCCTGTATGGTGGGAGGGGGTGGCCCCTTTCTGTTCTGGGCTGATCAAGCCTCACCTAATGCATTTTATTTCGTTCTAAGATCCACAGTTTTAGAAGGATGGAGGCAGCTGGGAATATTCAGGGGAGAATGGCCAAACAGCAAGGGGACTTGTTATAGGCACGAGGCAGTCAAAGGAACTTTGGGCCTTGGAATGCCTTGGTGGGGCGTGAAAGGGGGTAGTTGGATTAAACTATTCTCTACCAAGGGGCGGAATGTACATCAGAGGCTGGTAAATTTCCAACACACAACTGGTTCAATGAAAACCAGAACTTTCCAGCCATCAGAAGATGGCATAGGCTGCTGATCATCGGATGGGACATCGCAGAGTAGAGTCAAGAGGTTTCTGGGGGATGTACAGGTGGTGGCTGAGTCTTCTCTAACCTGGGGGTGAGTCTAGGAAAGGAATAATAGCTTTGCAGAATGCTACAGCACGTGCGCAAGAGTAAAAACAATGATGTGGCTGATGTCTCCTGCCCACCTGCTCTGTGCCTCACTCTGTGCGGAGTGTGCCAGTTAACACCTCTGACTGAGGTATTATCCTTCATCTCTGTCACATGGATGAGGACACTGGGGCTCAGGGATGCAAATGGTATTGCCCAAAGTCACACGACCAGTTAAGTGGTGGGCTAGAAGTTCAAGCCCTGGTCTGTGCGATTCCAGTGATAAAAGAACCTGTGGTCTCAAGGGAAAGGCCAAGTGGTTTGTATTTAAGAGCATAAAACAAAAGAAAAAGTCTGGGAGACAGACCTAAGTTGTTCACTTAGATAATCCTTGTCTCAAACTGGTCCTCCCCTTAGTAAATTCCACATGAATAGAATATGTGGGTGAAATTAAGATCAAAAATTATAAAGTAAAATAAAACCTACTAATCCAGGGCATAATTTAGGCCAAAACACCACCAAGACAGCCAACCCTTTGGAGGATGATAATATACAGTTTGGTTTTGAAAGGTACACAGAAAACCCACCAAAGTTGCATGGAAAATAACCGTGAAAGGTGGGCCAGATGGAAGCCTTCCAGCGATGCGGGCAGAGCGGCACGGCCCGCAGGAAGATAGAGTGTGGGAGAATGAAGTTGAGTCTGCGGAATGACTAGGTCTCACTGAGGACAACTGAAACTGGCCTAGCAGACACCAAGAGCTCTGACCGAGGTGTTAGAGGAACCGAATAGGTCAAGCGTGAGGTGATGCAGCCCCCATGACGCGAATGTAGAATCCTGCCCAGAAAACTGGGGGCCCATCTGCTCCCACAAACAGGAGGATCAAATGCCACATATTTGCAATTGTTGACCATGAGTCAGAATTGTTGAAGATGAAAAGTGTATTGTTTGAAACCAAAAATAAATTCAACACACCCGCTAGCAAAATACTGAATTTCTGTAGCTGCCAGATTTAAGGCACAGAAGCCAGCAATGAAGAATACAAAGGGGACACACCGTGTCACTATAACTGAGCGTGATTGTGTTAACCTAGCCACGCGCTGCATGATTCACCCATGCGTGAGATAAATAAATGGAGGTGGGTCTTTTAAGAGCATTACAGAAAACCAGTTGTTACGGTCTGAATTGTGTCACCCCAAAATTCACATGTTAAAGCCCTAACCCCCAATGTAACTGTATTTGGAGATAGGGCCTCTCAAGAAGTAATTATGGTGAAATGAGGTCACTAGGGTGAGCCCTAATCCAATCTGACGGTGCTCATAAGAAGAGAAGATTGGGACATAGACATGAGTGTACGCGGAGCAAAGACCCTGTGAGGACACAAGGAGAAGGCGGCTGTTTACAAGCCACGGAGAGAGGCCTCAGAAGAAACCAACGCTGTTGACACCTTCATCTTGGACTTCCAGCCTCCAGAACTGTAAGAAAGTAAATTTCTGTTGTTTCGGCCATCCAGTCTGTGGCATCTCGTCCTGGCAGTCCAAGCAGACTAATGCACAAATCAAACCTACTTTAGTTTTCCCGCTTGGTTGCAAATTGCAAAGTGTCCAGGTTTCACATCTCCCCCAGCCTGCAAGTGCTCAGAGGACACTCAGCCCGCATGATCTCAGCCAGCATGTGAAGTTTGAGTTCACAAAATACTGTCCTCCCTGTGGAATCCTGAATGATAAGGAAAATGGTATAGAGCCAAGGCTTGAACACCAACAACACAGGAGCACACAGATGCGTACACAGAGCACCGAGCCAGCTAGGGGCAGTGACGGGGAGAAGCACCTGAATCCATGCTGAGCACCGAGACAAGCCCATGCTGTGGGGAAGAGCACCCGCCGTCACAAAAAGAAAGACCCCAGGCAGGTACTTCAGAATCATATTAAAGCTGTGATGTGCGGCGAAGAAAGAATATTCCTAATAGATCTGGCTCTTTAAAACGAAGGAATTTTCTTGCCCTTTGGAACCAGCAAAATCCACTGCTCAACGAACTGCCTGTCTGGAATCTCACATTTGCATGTCAAAGTTGCTAATGAAGGACTAAGTCGATAATTCAAACAAACCCTGTGGTTTGGAAGTCACAGTTTTTCTGCTTAACGTTCGATTTTCAAGCTCTTCTCTTGGAATAGGGCCCACAGTGCATTCTATGGGTGCTTAATAGAGTGACAAATTCCATGTGAGAGATTTTAGATTTAGAAACTGTCAGGCGGAATGAGCCAGGTGGGGGCCTGGCTGGGTCAAAGGTGAAGCAGTGAGGGCTCTTCTCACCGTGGCTTCTGACCAGGCTCTCAGGGTAATCCCCGCAAAGGAATTCAGCCTTTGCACGCACCGACCCCGCACTGGACCACCATTACACATGCAAATGCACCTGCCTCTCGAGGCCTCGTCCAAACACCACCTCCTTCACCAGCACCCATGGCAAATCCAGGCGAGTCCCCGTCCCCTCCCTGAACTCCAGGTCACTCCACCTGGGCCCTCTTCAGCACTTTCCCTCCCCTCTTTATACGCCCACTGCTTCGTACTTACTTCTCAGAGGCTCTATGTCCTTTCCCCTGGGATGTCTTCCTAGTTTACCATGGTATCCCCATCAGTACCTATCCTACGGTGCTGGATTATAGATCTGTGATTTTTTTCACTTCATCTGAATCTCATTACTTTCCAATCACAATGCAGAAATATTTCTAGTAGTATATTCCAATGTACACTGCCTCTTGTGTTCTTTATAATGTACAATGACTATCATGTCTGCCGTTACAAGTACTAAGAACCTTCCACTGTTCAGGTTCTATGCTTTCATGGAAGAGGGTTAAAGTTTCCTGCACAAAACATCTGCACACGAGGGCACACAAGAGCCCGTCCACGTGTAAATGTGAACACACATAAATGTGCGCATGAGAAGAGGCCATAAGATGAACAGACACTACCTGGCTGTCCTTGGGAGATGATGAAGCATACAGCCCTGGTCTACGAAGTCATCTTCCTCAGAGGCTCTTTGTCTCATGCATGAACATCAAGCAGCAAAACCTGTGACTTCCAAACCACAGGGCTTGTTTGAATTATCTACTTATTCCTTTATTAACAACTTCAATGTGCAAATTTGTGAGATTCCAGGACATACATTCCAGGGAGCAATGGATTTCTCTGGTTCTAAATAGCAAACAAATTCCTTGTTTTCAAAGAGGCAGATTCAGTTGGAATATTCTTTATTAATTTTACATTACCTAAAACTACCTGGGACTATAGCTGTTGACCAGCAATGGCAAGCTGTCCATCGCAGTGAAAGAGCCTGCATTGGCTCCCGTGTCCCCATGGCTACCAGAGCTGCGGGCCCTCATCACCTGCGTGGTGTCCGTGTGGGCAGCCAGGCAGAGGAGCTGGCTGTGCTGCAGCAGTCGGCAAGAGCCCTCCCGGCACGCAGGTGCCTCCACATGTTACTGGTGGCTGCTCGGCCAGCATATACTTGGGGGAAGGTGGTGAAGTCTCCTAAAGGTGCTTCACCAATTCTGTAACAGTCCTATTCTGTAATACTCTCAGTGCTTGGGCGAGAGAAACTACTTCCACGCCGTGCCCACCCTCACACATGTCACGTTCTCCAGGCCCATCTGCACAGCCGGGGGCCCAGGTGTTGCCATCTGTTCTGAGTTCTCAAAATATCAGTGTGATATGGGAGGCCTGGAGTTTCACAATTCAGCCAGTTCCATCCTGCCACGTCCATCTCGATCGTGGCTCTCACGTGTCCATCCTGTACCTTCCAGGCCAGGCCGAGCTCCTGTGCTGAGGGTGACTTCTAAGAGGGCTCCAGGCCTTCAGTGGGTCTTCACTGCAGTTCTTCCCACAAAGCCATTATTCTAAAGCTGTGCATTCATCATTCTATCCCCTGCTCAAAAACCTTGAAGCAACACACACACACACACACACACACACACACACACACACACACACACACGCTGCCTGCAAGTGAAAGACCCACATGGTGATCTGGCAGTTCGGGCTCCTAGTCCACACCTGACCCCGACTCCTCCTCCATTGCCTGCCGAGCTAGAGGGCCCCAGATGTGCCAGGACCACTGCACTCTGCCTCCGACCATGCCCTCCTCCCGGAGGGAATCCTTTCCCACTTTTAAATTTCAGTTTCAATCCAGATGTCACTTATCTTTTCCCATATTAATTTATTCCTTCTAATCTTATCTCAGATTCTTATGTTTTGTCCTAAATTGTGTTCTTCAGGACACAATTGTGGTTCTGTGACATTCTCCAATAAAAAAAAGTGGAAGATTTCACCATCATCTACATTTGGCATATACTGCAAATTCTATGCCATTTTGCATATTTTGAAAGCACGTATTTGGATATTTACAATGCATGGTCCAAGGCTCTGAGAAGTCTATGGTTAAAAAAATGTTTCTCTCAGATCATGCTGGGTTTTCCTACTCTATACGTCACTGCAGACCCTTTGGCGGCATAGCATTTATTACGGCCACGCCACTCACTGGCACTCCCTCACCTCCTCCAGTGAGGGCATCACCACGTTATGAACAACTGAGCCACAGGTCGTCTGAACATAAAAACAGCAGAAAGGAAGCTGTATCAAAGTCTCTGCTTCCTATGGGACAACTACAGCTGGGTGTGCTGCATGTTCCATTTCATAAGCCATCATGTTGGCTGAGCTACCAGATTCTGCAACCTCTGACCTTAGTGAGCGTACCTTGGCTGAGCTGGATCCATGCAATCCAGAATTCATCTGGGAGCCAAGGGTCTAGGAGAGTTTGGGTGGGAACATGGGCGGGCATCATGGCCCCCTGGTGCTTTCTTTATAACTGGACAGTAAGTTTCCCCCTTAAGATGCTCATTTGCATCACTGGCCTGAACCTAATGTCCCCACGGTAACAGAAATACACCTCCAACTGATATTCGCTCAGTCCATAAACGCTGAGATCAGACCCTGTATAGGGAGGACCCTAAAGTGGCAGGACACGTGTGGTGAGAGAAGAATCATGGACAGAAAACTTGGTTCCTCAATCCTATGGGATCCCAGCAATGGCTGGGTAATTTGGAAAGCTTGCCCCAAAGCCCTACCCCATGGAGCACGTCTTAGCCCAGGACAGAGAGTTCTCCTCTAGCTAGACCTTTGGGCCCCTGGATTCTTAGTTCTGGGAACCAGGTGGGATGAGTGCATATTTCAGGTCTGAGCCATCAGTCCAGTGGAGCACCCAGGCCTCCTGCTGGCAGCCCAGTTTCTCTGTAGATCCTTCCAGCACATAGAACACAGCCCAGCACAGCAAGCCATGGGGCTGGAGGCTCTTCCATGAGAGCATAATCTCACTGCAAATTCTATCCCTGTCCCTTCATTTCTGTAAATTGCTTTTAAGCCACATTTCACAAAGGGCATCTGTTGTTACATAAAGCAGTGGTGGGGAGTCCAAGTTATGAAAGGCAACTACACGTCATCTGGTGCTAGCCCCGACTTCCGGCATGGAGCCCTCCCCTGGAGGACCGGAGCATCCTCTGGGCTCAGCAGGAAAGGTGATAAGACCCACCAATACCGAGACCCACGTGAGCCCTAGTGCAAGATGGACATGTGTGGCCTCTTGCTCAAAAACGATGAAGAATTTCAAGATGGTGACAGAAGAGCATTAAACCAAGCCAGGCCCTTCTGGGGGTGGGGAGCACCCTATGGCACTGCACAGAGCACGGGCCCACGAGGCTGGCATAAGCAGTATCTGCCATGGCCCCACAGGGAGAGTGCTGGGGACTTCTTGGTCTTGCTCTGAGGCCCTCAAGGTGGCAAGACAGAAGTACAGCATCCTGGAAAGACTTCCTTGGAGAGGGGCTCTCAGCCTGGTTTTGCAGTGAGCACCCCGCCCGGATTCCCACCCTCTCCGAGTCCAGCAGACTTGACAGCCTCTAACTGGTTTGACTTGATCTCCACACTGGGAGGGGTCAGTCTCTTTCTTGTGGGTTGTGTCCATTCCTACTGATGAGGTTATTTTCATTGACTGTTTATTTTTGGCCCCAGGAAAATCAGGCCTATTTTCTACTTGGGTTGCCTGAACACATTTCACACTTGAGGTCGAATTTTCTCCCGGGGGCGCTGCCAAGCCTGGCCTGTGTCCAGCACTGGGCGTCAGCCTTTCCTGAGCTGACAGCCACCTGGATCCGTTTATGCCGAGGCTCTCCTGAGCTCATGCCTGAAACCTTCCCTGCTCTGCTCTGGCTCCCGTGAACTCCACTGTGTTCACTGTCTCTTTGCCCCATTATCCACCAGACCCCTTCCTGTTTCTATCCCATATTCTCTAAAAGCTCTGGGCTCCATCCCTCCATCCTTTTGGTCACAGGGGAGTCTGAAAGGCAGAGGTGTCCTGTGGAAGCTCTACTCCCTCCCACATTCCAACTGAAACTTGCCCATTTCAGCCCCCCTCAACGCATAAAACTTAATAACCTTAAAATATCATAATTTCAGCAGGAAAAGGTGGGCTATTTAGTAAATAGTCTGGGAAAATTCATTGTCCATTTAGAGAAAAATTAGACCCCCTTCTTTATTTCAAATTATAAACAAAAATAAATTCTAATGGATTTGATATTTTAAACTTCAAAAATAAAACTATAATGTATCAGAAGGAAAAAAAAGTGAGAATATTTTTGTACTCTAAGGGTAGGAACAACAGACTTTCTAAGCAAGACAAAAGCCTGGGTATTAAAAGGAAAATAATAATTGCCTAAAAATTAAATATTTCTGTAATATAAAAGACAGTGAACAAAGTAAAAAGACAGGCTGGGATAAAATAATGGCAACATATATATCAAAGTTGAGAGTCCAGGATAGTAGAAGAGCCCTTACAGAAGAACAAGAAAAAGGGAAGGAGGAAGGGAGAGAGGGAGGAAAGAGGGAGGGCAAAAGTGGGCAAAGAATCTGAGCAGCAATTTGCAAAAGAGTAGTTAGTAGGCTGTAGGCTTTCTCCTTTAAATCAACTCTCCCCAGAACAATCTGCTAGCTTATATATATATATAAATATATATATATATGTATGCATGGGTGTATATATATATTCCCAAATTATTATTTCTGGATCTGAGTTTAAACTCTTACTTTTTTCTTTCAGTGCATAGCTAAAATTTTATTGGCTCTTTGGCATAAAACTCTTCAGCAGAGAGGGCACATTATAAGGACACCCCCTGAAGGCAGAGCTCTTCTTCTGAAAAGAGACCAGCAGGGCACGACTGCAAAGTAAGGTGGCTACAAAAATCACCCTACATAATATTATGCTAAGTCACTCTGTATGCTTATTGTATTATCCTAACCAATATGTTACTCTAAATGTTAAAGGAGAGTCATTCCGTGAGAGATCACCTATGCAGTTATCACATGTTCATGGAGCACGAGGACTGCAAGGAAACACGCCTGACTGGGAGCAGCAGGTAGCTCTAGCGGCAGGAGTGTGGGTATTATTTTCTTCCTTGTCTTTTCTTCCAAATCCCCGCACCTGGCGTCATGACAGGTGCTGCCACCCGGATGCCAGCAGAGCCGCTTCTCCGTCCTGGTGCCATCAACCCTTGGGGGTACCTCTGTCCTCAGGCCGTCTTTCACCTGGCACCTTAATATTTTCTTCAGATATTACCTTAAAGGTACAAGCCACTTACATCCTGTGGGTGAAAATTGCTCGTTTCTGTCATTTCCAAAGTATTTTTTACATGGTTTCTGGTTGCTTCAAATGATGCCCTCGATTTTACAATAAGAGGATTATTTAAAAATTTAAAAGCTGGCACTTATAGCAAACTGTGGTGACCTGGGGGCCCCGTGGTGGATGCATCCCCTGTCTGCCCACGCAGAGTCCTGGCCAGAGTCCGAGCTGTCTGGGCACGTTTCTGAGATGGGCAGGGATGCGTGGACCTCCCCCGTGGCCGCCGGCATGGGATGCACGCAGCTGGGGCACTGCGTGTGGGCATCCACCCTGCAGGTCGCCTCCAGATCTGAGTCCTCTCTCCTCCGCCTCTGACTTTGAAGTCAAAGTTTCACTCTCTTGACAAATACTCATTGCTTAAGGCTACCCTTGCTACTAAAATAACTTTCCATGAAATACTCTGAAAGAAGCTTCTTGACTGTAAACGCTACTATATTATAAGAAATGCCGTGTTTGTGTGCGGTTATGTCTTGTGTAACTGACTCCACTGGGTTTTCGAGGTGAAAATTGCTCATTTTTGTCATTTCCAAAACCTGACATCTTTCACTATAATGTGGCAACTTCTCAGTTCTTTAAACTATTTTTTTCTTGAATTTCTCATGAATTGATGGTTCCTGTTTTTGTGAACTGTTTGTTGAACCCATGCTTCTGCTAGGCTCACAGTTGCCCTTATTCGATAACTAGGAAGCAAGGCAAACAGTTCCTGCAAAAAAATGTGACTTTGTAGCCACTTGGGAGCTTCTGTGTCCTCTCTCTGCAAATTGCAATTTGGAGTGATGTGTATGAACCTCAGAGGGAAGAAAAGAAGCAGGAAAATGGCAATGTGGGTGAAAGTTCCTCCAGTCAGGCGAGGTTCTCAGAGTGAGGTTAGACTGTGCTGTCCTGCTCACGCGGGGACCATGGCTCAGCCCCTGGCCCTGGGCGTGGGAGTCCCAAACGGTCCCTGCACGGGGACACTCTGTAGCCCACCAGAGCATGAATCACATCACATATAAAGATGAAACAAGTGTTTCCTCTTTTTTCTTTCTTTTAGCAAATGTAAAGACTAGATTTTGTTTTTTAATCTCCAATTTTCTGCAACTCAGGAAAAGTTAAAACAAAGTGAGAACACTGTCTTCACTTAAATAAAAAATGATTTTCTGCTTACAGGTTGATCGATCATCCATTACCAGCAGATGTCTCTTGAGTAGCTAATCCACACTGAGCTGACCTGGGACGCGGGGACCTGCTCCGAGGAGCCTCCTTCGACATCTGCAAGGATGCGCGCTGTGTTAGTCTGCCAGGGCTGCCGTGATAAAGCACCACAAACAAAGTGGCTCCAACAACAGGAATATATTGGCTCACGGCTCTGCAGGCTAGAGTTCTCAGATCAAAGCGTCAGCAGGGACATGTTCCCTCCGCAGGGAAGGATCTGATCCGAGCCTGTCTCCCAGCTTCTGGTAGGTCCTTGGCTTGTGGCTGCTTAACTCCAGCCTTCACATGGCACACTCCCTGCGTGTGTGTCTGTCACTAAATTTCCCCTTTTTATAAGGACGCCAGTCGTATTGGATTAGGGACCCACCCTACTCCAGTATGACCTCATCTGAACTAATTACATCTGCAATGACCCTATTTCCAAATAAGGTCACATTCTAAGCTGCTGGGGGCCAGGACTTCAACATGGGAATTTGGAGAGACACAAGTTAACCCATAACACACCCGGGGGCCCTAGAGGATGATTCACACACGTCTGGACTCCCACTCACTTTCTTTGTCGTTTCCTCTACCAGTCCTCTGCCCCCAACTGCGTTCCCCTGAAAGCAAGCTGTCTTCCCGATAAGCACAGGCCCTTTGCTTTCTTTCCACCAGCATCCATGTCTATGCTCAGAAGAGTCAAATTAAAGGTTGTTGAAAGCCAGGAGCGTGAGATCCTGCTGCTGCCGAAACAGCGCTCCTCAGGAAGCGCACCTCCGCAAAGATGTCCAGCCACCCTGGGCCTCCTGGCTCTGCACTTTCGGACTAACCCCATGGGTGCTCTGGGGGTAAACTCCAGGAAGTCCCACGGGCCCGGGGTGGCTTCTGTGGGGGCAGCTGTCCACGCACTCCCATAGGGGGTGCTGCGTGCTTGGTCCCCGCTGGGGCAGGCCGGGCAGATAGTGGCCTAGTGACTGCCTTGGCTGGAACTCTGGCTCCCCCATTTGATAGCTGGGTGGCCTCAGGCTCTGCTTCCTGTCTAAGAAACGGGGATGATCGCTTAGGGTTCATAAGGGAGTTAAAGTGTGTGAAATACTTAACACAATACCTGGCCCGGAGTCTTGTAAAAAGTCAGCCTCGGATACCTGTAGTGCCACAGAGAGAGCACTTGCTTTCACTAGGTTTGTTTTAAAAAATTCTTGACTTGAAAGAGTCTTTGGAAAAAACAAAAAATCAAAAAATTAAATTAAAAAATTCTGTGATTAATTCTTTTGAAGACCCAAACTCCGTTTCTTCATCCCTCTGTTTTATAAATACAATTTGGTGTCACGGTTACCCTTATGAAGCCCGTGGTGTCCAAGTCACTGGTCTCATTTCTGGCTGTCAGATTATCACCCTGGGGAACAGAGTCCCAGATCCCCGGGAGCTCATCTAGGAACCACTGCTGACCCTGGAGCTGTGCTGGGGAGAGGAGACCACACACAGTGCCTTCCCTATGCGCAGGGGCCTGCCCCCTCCATCCATCCATTAAAACATTGGAAAAGTTTAAAATTTAAAAAAAGTTTAACATTAAAAAACCATTGTGATAGCTTTGGCGGAAAATAAGGAAGAAAAGAAAAAGGCCCGTTCCTCTTTGCTTACACCGTATCTGCACAAAGAAACTCTGCAGGGATATGTAAGAAGCCAAGAAAAAGGCGATGGAGGGAACTGGATGGAAGACTGAGGTGGGCGTGTGCTTTTCAGTGGACGCGTCATTATGGAGCTTCGTTTGTGAACCTTATTCAGAAAAATGGAAGCTGGATATTTCCTTCCCTCATTCACCACATTTGCAGGTTAAAAGAGACATTCTGCATGCTCATCTCAAGAGATGCTGAGAAGCATCAGCTGAAGGAGGTCAGCAGCACCTGCCGGGAGAGCCCCTTGCCAGGCGATATTTGCCATGGCAGGAGGGTGCTCCCTCGGGCTCGTCACAGAGCTTCTGGGGGGACTCCTCAAGGCCGTGGGAGAGCTGCTCGGGCAGGGATTACAAAGAAAGATATCTTCCCCTGGAAATAACTTATTTGCAGGATCCCGATCGGCATGTGGTCTTGGCAAACAGGAGCCAGCAAAGCTGGACGTGTGCAGCCCAGTGGAGATTTGTGCTGCCTTGGGTGGAGCTGGGAATTCCAGCTCTACCTCAGGCTGTGTACCCTCAAACCCTCAAAAGCCTCAATTTGCTCATCTGTAACACGGGTCAATAGTGCCAAACCCCCACGGAATGGACGTGGAGGTTAAACAAGTTAATAGACACATACGCGTGGCCCATTGAAGGCACCCCATAAATATAGCTCCTCCATCCCCTTTCGCTGCTGCCAGGAGGCCCTCTCAAAATTGAGTTGATCCGCTGAATACAATTTAAGCAGTGAGGCTGATCTCTCCTAAGTTCTGGGTGAGATATACATTAAAACCTCAAACGTGAGAACAAAAAGGTTCCACTTTTCCACCAGTAGAGGACTGAGAAATTGGAATAATCTTTTGAATCAGTTTGCTCAGGTCACTCTGAGACTCTATTTTCTGAAATATGAAGAACAATTTCTATTTCAGTAAGATGTCCATCTTCTGCCACTGACTTTTAATTTTCACAGCGAATGGTAGAAAGCAGACTTAGAAGATTCTAGTAATTTTGGCCAAAACATTACAAAATATGCGGGAGAGGATGTGCTGAGATGAGAGGGGCTGCCTTACGCGAAAGGCCGTGCGAAGACTGGGGAGGCAGCATTTGTCCCCCTTTCCAGTGACTGCTCCTGTTCTGTCCGAGAGTCCCCCGTGACGAACCCAGTCGCTGAACACAGCGGATGACGCACGCTTTGGACAGGTGAGACAGTCACTGTGGACGAGTCATCTCCCTACCGGAAACTTCTGCTTTGCAGTCACCTCTGCTGCTGCTGGGTGGCAGTCTGCACTCACTCTCTGCCTCCCCTCTCCCCTCCGCATGCACGACTCTGAGCAGGCTGCTGGGGACTTCAAAGCCACCGCCGCTTGGGGATGAGATGAGCCACATGTATGTCAGGCCCGGCTCAGCAGTGCCAGCTTGAAAAGCCTGTCTGGGCCCGACACGGTGGCTCACGCCTGTAATCCTAGCTCTCTGGGAGGCCGAGGCGGGCGGATTGTTTGAGCTCAGGAGTTCGAAACCAGCCTGAGCAAGAGCGAGACCCCATCTCTACTAAAAAAAAAATAGAAAGAAATTAATCGGACAACTAAAAACATATAGAAAAAATTAGCCGGGCATGGTGGCGCATGCCTGTAGTCCCAGCTACTCGGCAGGCTGAGGCAGGAGGATCGCTTGAGCCCAGGAGTTTGAGGTTGCTGTGAGCTAGGATGACGCCACAGCACTCACTCTAGCCCGGGCAACACAGTGAGACTCTGTCTCAAAAAAAAAAAAAGAAAAAAAAAGCCTGTCTGAATGGAACCAAATACATCCACCCCACAAACTGAGGATGTGACTAGGAATAAACAACTAAAACAACAACCATGACAGCCAGGCATTCCAGCGCTCTGGGTGTGGAAGGTAACCTGCCAATAATATCTGACCAACAGCTGCCCTGGAGTTAGCTGGCCTTGCCGGAAGCTCCCTGTGCTTGGGGATGGAGGGAACAGAGAACAGCAGAGGAGGACAAGTGCCCGTCAGAAGAAGGCCCACAGAGTGTCTAAACCACCCCTACCCGTCCCCAGGATCACTACCACACGCTGGATTGTGTGATATGTTCCACAGTCCCTTTCACCCCCATCAGTGAACCTTGTGCAGCAAGGGGAGCTGTTTGTATTCAGTGGGGCGCCCAGGGGTGTTGGAACACTGGCAATCTTGAAGACGGTCTCTAGGGGAGGGCCACGGGTCTCTGCTCTTGGCCTGCACTGACCCAAATGGTCTGGCAGAGATGTAAAGGGGACACCTCTCTAACTTGTAGGTGACATAAAGTGTCCCACGTTACGTTAGAGAATATGTGGACAAAAGCTAAAAGACTACACTAAGGATAATGTAAAGTTCTACCTAGGTTAAAAATATCGAAAACAAACAAAAAAGTCACCACCACAAATGCAGAATGAGGGAGATGTGGCTTTGCAGTGTGTCCCCACACAGAGAGACAAGGCGGTCAGCTGGCTGCGAGTGCAGTGCCGGTGACAGATGGGTGTGACTGCCAGAAACCTCAGCCTTTATCCAGGACGAGGGAGGTTGCTGTGCTCACCTGGAGAGGGACATTGGAAAGCTGCCGCGTCCACGAGGTGCACAAAGAATCTTTCCAGGAACTGCGAGAAGAGGGAAAAGCTTGAACACAAGTGGTGATATCCGTGAGTGGGAAGGCCCTGGCATGGAAGAAGCCGGGCACATGCTTTAACTCAACAGTTTCTGGGACAAAGTAAGTGCTGGATAAATGTTCGTGGACCTGTTGAATTATGACCGTCCTTCTGATCATGGCTATGAGTAAGTGGCTTCAGGGGGCAGAGCTAGGTCCAAACATGGACGTGCCAGAACACAGGCTTGGGATAGGTTATGGACCGTCTTCTCCGTGGGCACTCACAGCGACAGGCTGGGCTGTCTCTGGAGGGAGGGGAAGGCTTACGCCGGGATCAACGCCCCCTTGGGGGCTCCTAACGGGGGGCTTCCATGGTGGGAAGTGCCCTTCACGCTCAGAATCTGTGATTCAAAGTGAGGAGCATGTAAGTAATGACACTGACTCCAAGCTGGACTGCTGAGCATCTGCCATTGTGGGTCACCTCACCCTTGCCTTACAGAGGGTCCGAGAGGACCCCAGACTCCCTCGCGGCCACACTGCTGGCAAGAGGAAGCTAGGAATCAGCCCAGGGACTCTGCCTCCTGGACAGACATCATGACTTCCCCGGAGCCTCGCTGGTTCCCTCTTCATGTCCCCACACTGGGTGCCATATCCATGCGGGAAAAACAAACTAACACACAGATATCCACACCTCACTCCTCTCTCTCTCTGCTCAGATGTGTTCCCATCGGAGTGGCCTTCAGACCACCCACACATGAGAGGCTCCTCTGCCCCACCGCCCCTCTGCTAACAGCCCTTCTCACAGCACATCTGCCCATCACCTGCCCCCACAGGTCCCAATAAACATTTGTTGAATCATGAATGAGGAACTAAAGGCATGGACAATTGAATCTCTCTCCTCTAAGATGTCCAGTACTCTGCAGCTAATGCTGTCCCTGGAGGAAAGCAAAGGAAACTCAGAGAAAGCATCATGGAATTCCTCAGATGCCATAGTTAAAGTAGCTAGATCATTGCTCAGAAGCACATCTGGGGCCCAGAGAAAGGCTCCTATGGTCAGAAATAAACAGCAAAAAGGCACTAATTCCAGCAAGAATAGCTGATACGAGTTAATATCTACTATCCTACTATATGTGGCACTTTCCGAAGAATTTTTCCTGCAATAATTCTTTTCATCCTCAGAACAACACTGTGGTAATTGTTCCTGTATTCCTATTTTACAGATTAGGAACCTGAGACCAGTAGGTGTGCAGTGAGTCGCCGGCAGAGCTGAGGCTCAGCCCCGGTGGTGGCTTCATCACTGTGCCTCGTGGCCTTCCCAAGGACAGAGGGTTCACCGAGCCGGAGCAAACAGCGCTGTGCCTGGAGAGGAGATGTGCAAAATCACAGAACTTGAGGGGTAATTCCTGGGGAGGGACGGCCCCGAGTCTGGGCCCCCCGTCCTGCACACGTGGAAGAACACGGCGTGTGCTGTGCTGAGGAGAGGCAAGCGGAGGAAGCAGGTAGGGACGAGCAGCGGGGTTCAGGCCTCCACTAGTGGCCACTCGTGGCCGAGGCCAGAGACCCCCACCTGACTGACTGGCCAAGTCTCCTGGCCCAGGGGCTGTGCATTGTGGAGAGGTCGCCAATCCCTCTGAGGACCTGCCGAGAGCCACCACCTGCCCCATAGAACCCCAGGGACTTGATTCGGGCCTTTCACCTTGTCAGGGTGGCGGCCCATCTTTCAAAGCCACCCAGATCAGGAATCCGTGCTCTACATCTGTGCTGTCCATCCTGGTAGCTACTCGCCATGTGTGGCTATGGACATTTAAGTTCAAATTAATAGAAATTAAGTGAAATTTTCAATTCAGTTCCTAGTCTTAGCAGACACACACTTTAATTGCTCAGTAGCCATGGTGGCATGTGGCCCCTGCATTGGATAGCACAGATCTAGAACATTTCCATCATTGGGAAGGTTCTGTTAGACAGCGCTGCCTTAGGGGGTTTGGGAAGCCACGGGGAGACATGGTGTAATCCACACCCCCTCGGGTCTCCTGAGAGTTCTCTGTTTCTGCCTTCTCTCTGTCACTGCTGTTTCTTGGCCCAGGCTGGGGCAAGTCCAGCCACAGCCAGCAGCAGGCAGGACAAGGTGTGTGGAAGGTGACCCCATGAGACACTGCTAGGCTACATGCTCACACCGCGGCTGAGAGAGCAGGGACACATTTCCAGCAGCAGCAGAGCCTACGGTCAGGGGACAGACCACAGGAGGTGCGGTCCCCACTGGCTGGAGCAGCTCCTGGAGCCCCCCCGTCTTGAGTCTCCAGGTGCCGGAGTGGCAATGGTAGCGGCCACCTCAGATAACGGGCACCCCGCCCCGGTTTCCTGGTACCACCTAAGTCCAAGATTGTTTGATGACACACAGAGCCTTGGGACAAGCAAGGATGTCCAGTAATGACAGAATCTGAGTTTTCCAAGAGCTAGGTGGAGAGGGTGCGGTAAGGGCAGGGTGAGCTTGCAGCAGAATTAATATAATTTAGAGAATTAGAGAATAAAGGAATGTCACATTTTTGATACCTTAACATTGTAGACTGCAATCCACACCCACTAAACAAATAAATTGAGTGAGGATGGCAAATTATTGCAGGGGAATGCGGGATGATGAACTACGAATGGAGACAGGGCAGACGAGCCTGCTCTGAAATCCACCCATCGGTTCCACAGCTACAGCCAGTGCTGAGGATGTTGTAGCTCAGCAGCGACACACGCAAGCCAAACCCGCCCACCCTCCTCAGAGGCAAGGTTTAGGGTCACGTTCCCTGTGTGCAGCTGTGGCGGGTCCACAGTTCAGAAGCCACCCAAGAGACCAGCCCACATCCCCCATGGCAAGGCCCTTCGGCGGTTTTTCTCTGCCCTCCCGGGCCTACTTCTGCCCTGGGCACAGAGGGCACAGAGCATGGGGCCCGTGAAAATGTGTTAATTTTGATTTATTTTAAAATTGGAGGAAAAGCATGAAAAAATGAAAATGAATACATCATAATGAATCCAGCCTGGGTGACATTTATCTTTCTGCCAAGGCAGTGATACTACGTCTTTTTCATGAGAAAGTGATCCATGAAGACCAAAGCATCTGGGGTCCCTGGGAGTCAACACAAGGTCGTGAGTTCTTGTCCCCTATACCAGAGACCTGAAAGGCAGCTCCACACAGAGGGGACCCTGACCCCAACAAATGCTCCTAGTTGACCTACAGATTGAATTTCAGTAGTGATATTTTTCCCACCTCCCTTCTGCATCACACAGGGTAAACCCACTCCCAAAATAGTCATATCTCCAGGAAAATTACCTGATTACTCAAAGGCCTGTGACTGTCTGCCTGTTCTACTATCCTACCATCTTCCAAGTTGTCTTATGGTTTCAAGAAGGCTGCTGGAGCTCCAGTCATCACCTCTGCATTCCAGACAGGAGGAAAATAGGGTGGAGGGGTATAAGGTTAAGCCTGTTAGATGTCAGGCTCCTATAAAGAGCTTTCCTAGAATCCCCAGCTAACCCTTTCAGCCAATAGCTTTCTGTAAATGAGGCAAGGAAATACCATTTTTTTAATGGGGCATATTGCTGTCCCTGACAACACAGGGTTTGTTGTTGACAACACAGGAAACAGAAGAGAATGGATAACTAGCAGTCTCTACCACAGATTACTGAAGACAACTAGATTCATATTTTATAGCATTCTCTGTCCTGTGAGTGGACTCCGGGACAAACCACTTAGCTCCTCTGTGACCAGGGTCTCGTTTGTGAAATAACCACATTGCTCTCACCAGAAGTATCAGGAGGGGTACCAAAGAGATTGTGGCTTCAAGGACTTTGAACAATTTGGAGGAGGATATTCAAAAGGACAAAAATCGCTTGTTGATTTTTGTATCATAATCAAATAGGATTAGGATTTTTTTTTCATTCAAGAATTTAGCAAATATTTCTCATTTATCCAATAAAATAATAAGGACAATCCAAACACTGTTCTGTTAATCGATTGTTTACTTGGGGCCAGGCACTGTTCTGGATCCTTTGCACATGTGACCTCAATCGGTCCTTGCGGAACCACATGTGGCGGATTCTACCATTATCAACCATTTTGCTCAAATGAGGCACTTGGAACGCAGAGGAGTTAAGGACAATGTCCAAGGTCACACTTCTGGCAAACGGAGGAGCCCGGCTTTGAACCAACAGGCTGGCTCTTTGGCCCCAGGGATGTGGGGGTGAACTGGCAGACAAGACCCCTCCTAATTTTGTCTTTCTGGTGAAACAGATACACGCCCAATTACACAAGGCTGTCATAAGTTCCCCCACTCCGTCATCAGTGCCCTTCCCCCAGGGGGAGGACACACCAGGAATCTCAGCTATGTCTGGGTTCATGACTCAGCCCTTGCCTCTCTGCCAATTTTTCCAGAGTCAGGACCGTACCCTTTGAGTCCCAACAGTGCAGTAAGGAAACTGCCCAGACCTGACTGCAAAATCTAGGCTACCTTCCAGCAAAGAGCGAAATGACTCTTTGCTTAGAATTTTTAGAAAAGTTCAGCTCCAAGGACATGGAGTCTATTCACATAACTCAATCTGATCAAAAGCCAGAGAAACTGAAACTGTCACATTCCCCTGTTATCTCCCAGCACAATCAAGACCAAAAGGACTCATGAGGGGGTGATGGGTTTTGGGGGGAGGGTGTTTGCTGCTATTCCACCTTGGACCTACGTCCCCTCCTGTGCTTTCCTTGCTCTGCATCATATCAGGGCCTTGCCTCACTCCTCCGTCTTCCTCCTCCAGCAACTTTATAGACAGGGTGGCCAGTGAAAGATGTTGGCTGAAAGGGTCAGCTGGGATTCTAGAAAAAGTCTGTAACGGAGCTTAACCTTTTGCCCCTCCCCCCAACTTCCCTCCTTCCTCCTGTCCAGATTGCAGAGGTGATGGCTGGAGCTCCAGCAGCCTTATTGAAGCCATAAAACAACTTGGAGGAAGGAAGCCAATGCTGAGGATGGCAGAGCAGGCAGATAGATGAGCTGGCTGCTTGTTGACCCTTGCCCTGGATAACCTGCTTCCTGTCTGAGAACAGGACAGCTAGGGGAAGAGAATCCTTTTTCTGGGTGAGAGAAAGTAAAGCTGATTCTTTTTGGAGCCACTGCTATTTTATATATTTTCCTTTTATCTATTAATAGCTGAATTGATAGAAACTTATGCATCTGTCTTACACTCTGTAAATGATTTATCAAGTGAGAACAGCTAAGGTAATGTATTTTCTGCCATCATTAAAAATTCCAAGATTTTTAAATTTGAAAAAGGTCAGGATGGAGAGAAAAGCTAAAAGCCCCTGTAGCAGGAGCCCTCACTTGCAGGACATCACTCCTGAAAGCAAGAGATAAGCAGGAAAACCACGATGAATAAGATCTGCCATCGCCCTTAGCTTTTCTGAGGGCTATATTACACAAAATGCAATAACATCTATTTTTTTAATCAGAAAGAATCTTTTGAGACCAGCCAAGCATCCTTCCCACTCCTCCTTCTTGGGGGCCCAACTTCCTTCTGATCTGTCATTGGCTTTTCCTTGCCTGAACTCTGGGATCTAACCAGAACCCTCCAGAAACTGCAGGTAGCCCAGTCCCTGCCCTGCAGCCCAGGGCCAAGCACAGCACTGCCCAGCACACAGCACCGTGGGCAGAGGAGTCCTCTGGATTATGGCACCAGGGGCAGTTGGAGGAAAAACTCCCCACAAATTAGCACCATCTGCAATTGACAAACATAGTGCAGACAATTCTCAGCATTCAAAGCCTAAACAAACACTCAGAATGGAGACATATAAAGCATCCGATGCTTCACTTTGACAGGTCAATCCCAGAGAAGGCAGAGTGATCAAAAGGACACAGTGGTACTTCTCTTGGACCTAGCAGAATGGGTGTGTGGATCTGGTTTCTGAGGCACTGCATGATCTTGAATTTTCTTTAGAATTGGCAAGTAAAGGCCCTGTTACGTTCACCTTGGTTTAAGTTTTAAGTGTATCTTATTTAATTTTTTTCAATATGAGTCATCTCCATATACTGTGATGATTTTCAAACAACCAGAATCTAGATGACTCGGAGTTGACTGTAGCTGGCTTGAGACAGGAAGTGTGAGTGCAGAATCCAGCTGCTTCCACTTCAGGGCAGGTCTGAGACCAGCAGTCCTGGCTTTCTGGACTGTGGCCTCGGTCTGGTTGGATTACACACAGAACCCTCCTGATCTCCTGCTTGTCCTGATTCTCCTGCCCTGAACAGGTGCAAGGGACTCCCCTGTCATCGATGCATTCTTTGGAGCTGTGCCAGGATTGCTAAGAAATCCTGGGCCCTTCAGTGAGTCGAGTGACCTGCCATCCTTCCAACCTTCCAGGGCGGGTATGTGTGTTGGGGGGCGAAGGGCGGGTGGAGGTTACAAGAAATGCACACAAAGTTACTACCATGTGGTTGGGCTGGAGGAAAACAGAGCTGTTCCAATTGTGATGATGTTGAGGACAACGATGATGACAATGATGATGATGATGATGACATCTAGAACCCCAGGTTTTCCTGGAGAGAACCCAGGCGGATCTCCCATTTACCTAATAAATAAATTTCCTACGAATGCAGACATGCCACGTGTAACTGAGCACTCAGGAGGGATCTCACTTCGGGGGCATGAGAATCAATTCTCTATGGATGCCCTCGGGGCAGAGGGACCCAGGTAGAGATACCAAGGCGTCTGGTTGTATTTCTGAATGAATATGTATTTAATAGTTACTGTGTCTCCTCGTAACTTGTGTACTAATCATAAAATCCTCCTAAGAACTCCCGAGACCGGTGCTATTATTATCCTGACTTCACAATGAGGAAGGTGGGACACCAGGGAGTTAAGTAACTTGCCCAGCACAGGGGTGAGCTCACCACATGGCAACTGGTGGTGAGGACACAGGACAGGTCCTGCGGAAACCTCTGGGCAGGAGGTACTGGGAGCCCAGGTCCGGGTGCTGAGGAGGGGTGGAGAGTGACAGCCAGGGCCAGCAAACCACAGCCCAGTCCCTAGGCCGAGGGCTCCAAGACAACAGGACGCTGGCCAACTTCCAAAGTCACCAAACCGTCAGCATTTTCTTTTTGCAGTAGATGTCCTTTTACCATAGATTGCTTCCCTCCTTACCCCCTGCCTGCTTCCTCATCGAGAAGCAGCCCCTCTGGTGTTGGGAAAACATGACGAAGCAGCAGATCACAGGTTAATCAATGCTCTATTTCCAGGTGTGTGCATGGCCTGATTTCTGGCCTTTTTAAATGACTCCTTCTCCTGATTACAAAAGTGATAATATCAGTGCACCACACGCTCGTTTCTCACGGGTAAGAAGTGACTCGACTCCCAGCATCCACACAACTGCCCGAGTTCTACATGAAGAACACACTCAGTGTCTGGGATAGAAATCAGCCACCCCAAAACCATTTCCCGGCAGCACTCACAGAGGATTGAAAGGAGAGACACGGGGCCCAGTGATAAGCCCACGTCCAGGACCGGCGCCTTCTCTGAAGTGGGGGCAAGAGAGTTGGTGTCCACAACCCTCGGATGCACTGTCTAGAGCAGCATGCCTTTTCCAGGCTCTGGTCTCCATGAAGGTGGCATATCTCTGAGCGCTCACAAAAACTACTCACCAAGAGAGACAAACAGGGCTTGTCTCCCACCTTGGAAATGTCTGGCATCTGTCTCGTGGCTGTGATTCTTAGCCTCGGAACAACTGCAGCCTGCATTGGAACCATAGGATCTTTCTTGAAAAAGCAATGGAGCTAACTCAAGGGCCACAAGCCCCAAATGCCTTCAAAGGCCAGATAAATACGAGAAGCCAATAGAGCTAGTATCAATGGGGTCCCTTCTACATCCGGGCCCTGTTCTATGCAGTGGGTCCTCACAGCAGCCCACTGAGGCAGGTGGTGTCATGATCTGGAAGCCTGAGGCTTCGAGAGGCTGAGTGGCAGGATTTGGGGCAGTCAGCCTGGCTGCTAAGCCGCCCCCCCGCAGTCGCGCTATCCAAGCTTTGTGGCATCAGGGTGTGTCAGGGCCTGTGATCCGGAGAACATGAACCCCACCCAGAGTTATCTAAACACAGAAAACAACCCCGGGAGGCCACACAGAGCTAACGGGGGAGGGATGCAATCAGGGCTGCACCAGGCTGCACCTGAGCTATTTCATTTATTAAAACTTTTCTCAACATGTATCTCATTTTATTTATAAGAGGAGTAAGGTTCTGGGGAGGTTCTCTTCCTTGGAATCTTGCTCTCTGATTTTAAGCTGACTTAATCTGCCCACGCTACACGTCACATGCACAATGCCAACTTTGAAGTTCATGCCACAACTGACACTCCCGCCCAATCCCCCAACGAGGGTGACGTGTAAGCAGAACATCACAGGACACTAACTGCAGCTTCGGCCCTCCGGCCCTTAATGAACACTGCATTTTTCATTTAACAGACTGCATGCTCAACCTGTTCCCTAAAGGCAGAACCTAAAAGTCATGAACATCAGCCAAAGGATGGATGCCAAATGCATCGTTCCTGACGTGGAGACAGACCCTTAGCACAGGGGACTCCCACCCGCCGCCTGGAGGCGTTGGGACCTAAACTGGCAGTCGGTCACCTAGCCAGGGGAGGCATCCAAAGTTGATCTCGACCAAAGTTCAAACAGCCAAACCTTTCTAGGGGGCTGGTCAGCCACCGTGCTGTGCTCAGAGGTAGATCGAAGTTCTCTCAGAGGCTCCAATTTTAGAAATTGGGTGCTGACTCATTATTAACCCAGGAAGCCCACACACTCAAATGACTGTACTGAAAAAGCTCCCTGTCATGCCCTGCCCACTGATGTGCTGCTTTTTAAGCAAATTCGAAAAATGTTTATCACAAGGTATTTATGACATTTTAACCGTTTCATTTACAGTAACTAGAACGACATTTTTTAAAAAAATGTTTCCTGTATTTTACTTGACAGTAAAACTATTCATTAGAATAGTAACAGCTTGAGAAATACCTATCCAGATCAAAGTCAGGCCTCAAGGACTCCGTGGCCCCATCCTCAACCCTCCCCAGCCCCCCAGCCCCAGTCCCCAAGTAGTTTTATTTTCTTTCTGATTCTACCGCAGTAGGTGACTTTCAGTGTTAGGGAAAAGGAAAGGACACAAAATAAGCTCCCAGAATCATTTATGAGCTTTCAGAGGAGGGAGCCAAAAATTCTGCCTCTCTATTGTATTTCTTGCACTGAAACTGGGCAGCGGGGACCACGCGGCCAGAAATGGCTCAGGGGCTGCCTTTCCTCCACCTCTGAGAAGCGGAAGCCACCCCAACCTCAGCACCCCTGGGGTAGCGCAAGTGCACCCACTTCCATCTCTGAATTTCAGTTTGGCTTCTTGAGAGGCGTCTCAAGCAGCTTATTTTCCAGCCAAGCAGCAACGCTACCTCTTCCCAGACAACACAGTGCACAACCAGCCTCTGCATTCTCACAACCAACGCCTGAGAAACTGCTCCCGACAGCCAGGCTAAAATGCAGTCACCGTGGGGGTGGGGGCAGAGGGAGCCACTTTTCTAAAACGACAGCTTTTCCAAGTCTGAACGAAATGCAGCATCCACTCCAGGACACAACAGCCTTGCCCACAGCCCAGACTCCGAGGCAAACTGCAGAAATGATCATAAAAATGACAGAATCATACTCACCAGGGAGAAGCTGGTGGCGCCACCTTCCCAGGAACTGTGCCGTGAAGCTCTGAAGACGGGCATTGGCCCAGGCACGGCTTGCCTGGAATGTCAGTTTGAAACTTAAAAAAAAGCAGTGACCATACAGTCACTTATTTCCCTCCATTCCCAATGATGTCCGCACGATTAAGACAGAAAAAAAAAAAAAGGCGCACACCTCAGCCTTCATTCTCATTGGGACGAGATGACTCATGCTGACTCACAGCCACCACTTCCTCTCCCGACATTCTCTTCATACTTGTGAGCCCGGCTGGTGCGGTTCCCAGGATCCCTGCAGCCTTCCTGGAAGGACAGCCTTCCTGATCCTGGCAAAGAGACCCACGCTCTGTCCCATCATGGGACCCAGGGATCGCCTACACAAGGGAAATGCTTTATTTAGGAGTCCTGAGAACAACTGCAAATTAAAATGCATGAATCTTGTGTGCATTTGAATTTCAAATACAAACGGAAATTCTGCAATGTATTCCAAGTTCATGTATGAAATTCTTGCTCTTTTCTAGGCACGCCGGGGAAGGGGCAAGAGTGAGATATTGTCTTATTCATTAAAGCGTTTGGGTTTACATTGCCCTGATAATACCTATTTCAGTGCATGTTTTCTTCTGCATGCGTTCCTCTGATACAATAATTCACAACATCTGAAATCATCATCTCTTCAAAGCTGTTTATTAGGTGGGTTCATGCCCTGTTTGTAGGCTTAAGTGGCTTACATCTTTTCTATCCATTTCTCAGACTTCAAGAATATGCTAGACTCAAATAGAAAAGCCTCAAGGAATTAAATGAAAGTACATCGATCTAACTTTTAAAAATTGCTGATGAATGTTCGTATGCAAGAACCGAGAGTAGCCTCTGCTTCCCAGTTTTCTTTTGAATGATGCAGAGGGCGGAGCAGCCTTCCACAGTTCCAGCATTTTCAAATTATGAGAAGTACTGGGAGAGCAGAAGCCATGTGATGCTCCGTGACCTCTTGGGAAGCCACAAATAAGTGCCGCTGTGATTGCATTTGGCCGACTCACGGTTTCTGGAGGGTGACACATGCAAGGTCACGAATGAACGTTGGTGCCCTTAAAGCCTCTTTTTGACTTAGTACCTGATGCTCTGCAGGCCATGATCTGAAACCCCTGAAGGTTATAGAGCAAATAAGGAAATCACATTTTGGAGGAGGACAGAAAACCCCGGCGGTGCAGAGGCACATCTCTATGGTGTAGACTTTGCCCTGGGGGGGTCAGGAGACCCAGTCTCCATTTACAACTGGACTTACCTTAGGGAAAAGAGTACTCTTTCAATATTCCCATCTCAGATCTTTTATCAGGAAAATCAGGATACTTTTCCATCAGGCAATACCAAAGGCTCTGAGTTCCCTATGAAAGTTCTAGCATACTGGTCATTTGGCCAGATACCCTTATTTTTGCAGCTTTGTTTTTCATGTTTTTTCCAGGAGAGTGAAAATCCTGCTGGTTTTCTGGAATTTAGGGATATTTTTGTTGTGCAATTCATTGCGGTAGGTTTTCTTTTGGGGGACTGGGCAGCAGCCCCAGAGCCTGGCTTCAGCACATCTCCTGGCACCCACACGGGGCATGTCTTTCGGCCACAGGGTGTGGCACCCCCATGAGAAGAATGCATTGACTGGGAGCTGTGCAGGGGCTACGGGTTGCTATGCCTGTCCTGTATGTAGAAAGCCAGGCTTTACTTTCCTTGTGAAGACTTTTAGTAAGTCAACTCATTAATCCCTGGGAGAACTGAAAAAATTAATAAAAAAAAATAACACCAGGGATGAGTGAAAGAAATTTGAAATAGGCTCCAAGTGGGGCCACACCCTCCTGCCACTTTAGCAGTGGTTTCTTCCACAGCAACACTGTTACAAGGAGCTTCTGGGACTTTCGGAGGCAGGGCCTCAGACGTAGCCAGGGATGCTCCCAAAGCAGCAATGTGAGCTGCCACCATGGAGGGCCAGTGGAACTGTCTCCTTCCTATAAAGTGTTGCATTAGATGATCCCATAAATGCTAAATCTTAATTCCCGATTCACCTTCGCAGCTCTTCTCATTTGGGCTGGAAAGTGAGGAAAGGATGTAAGTGTGAGAAGAGGGAGGCCATTCCCAATACATTAATGATAAATCATTCATTAAGGCATAAAAGCACCCCTCCCCATCCCCATTGTTAATGTGGAATTTTCTGGAGTGGATTCTCTTTGAGCTGGCTTTACGTATTCCACCAGAAAGGAAACAATGATGACAACTTCAACTTCGCTACTTTGAAAACACTTTGTAAACATCTGCATGTTCTTTTCCCAAAGACAATGGCACTGTAAAAATGTAGTTTCATTGAATCAGGAAAACAAAACAAGTTTCACTTCTAAAGACAGTGTACCCTCTGAGGACAGTGCATCCTAGCATGTCACGGAATTCTCATCAACACTGGTGCCTTACATGTAAGAGTATCTAATGTGTGCTAGTAACTCTCCTGAACACACATAGGTATTAAGTCCTCTGATCCTCAAAATGGGCCTATACCAAAGGTAGGGATATCCTGCCCACTTCCTAGCAAAGAAATGGAGGCACAGAGAGGTCCAGGAGCCTGGCAAGTTTGCAGAGCCCAGATGTGAGCCCAGGCTGCCTGGTTGCAGAGCCCATGTACCGAACCAGCAGGCCATGCAAATTCCCACAAATGACTTTTTAAACATCTCTATGCACACATCCTCTTAACTCATGACGTGTTCTCCCAAATTCTGCAGACATATGTGAGGCAATACTTTCTGTTTATTTGAGAAGTAAACCAAAATCCTAATTTTCAAGTGACCTATCCCTATCTAAAGATGCTCCACCAAGATTCCTATTCCCGGTTATTCAAACAAACACTAATCTAGGTACTGTCGTGAGGGCATTTTGCAGGTGTAATAAAGTCAAAGTGAATTGACCATAAAATCAGGAGAATAGATGGGTGGTCCTGACCCAGTCAGGTGAGCCCTTTAAAAGCCAAGACTTTGCTCTGGCTGGAAGAAGAGGAAGTCAGAGACTCAAAGCAGGTAGGAGTCACTTGCTCAGGAATTCAGGCTGTCCTTAAGTGCTGACAGCAACCTGCAGCTGACAGCCAGCAATGAAACAGGGACCTCAGATCTACAGCATCAAGGAACTGGGTTCTGCCAACAGCCCAAACAAGCTTGCAAGTGGACTTTTTCCCCCAAGGCCTCCAGACACAAAGCCAGCTCCTTTGACATACTGGTTTTGGTTTGTGAAACCCTGAGCAGAGAGCCCGGTGGAGTCTACCCAGACTTCTAACCAACAGAACTGTGAACTAATAAATGGGGCTCGTTTTAAGCCACTCAAGTTTATGGTAATTTGTTGTGCAGCATTAGAACACTAAACCCTCAGCCCATTTGCAAAATAGGGGCAATAAGAGTTCCATACTCACAGAGTTATATGAGAATTAAAAGTAGATATTCATTAAGTACCTAGAATATAATAACCCCTATATCTAAGTATTAGTTATTTTTCACATGTGCCACTGAGCTGGTAAAAGCCAGATATTCTGTGGTTGACTATTTGAAAGTTTTTCCACCATTACAGTATTTGAGTCACAGGCTGCAGTCAAAAGCCTAGAATTTCAAATGAATGAATCACACACTAAATATGCATCATCTTTTCAAAACTCAGTGCCCCTGAATAAACGGCATGATCATAAAACATTACTTAACAAAGCAGACCAGAATAAGGAAGATTTCAGAAGATGTGGCGCAAAAGACAGGAAGTTTGGAACCCAACCATTCAAAAAATATTTAACGAACACACACCAGATGCCAAGTTCTGACTCAGGTCCTGGGGACACAGCAGGAAAAAAGACACAAAAGGTTCCTGTTCTCATGAAGCTCACATCCTGGGGGACGAGACAGAAAATAAGTACACGAGAAAAATCGAGGCTAGTGATGTGAACAGTGCAAAAACATTAGCATAGGTCAGAGGGAAGTACTTGAGATGGGCAGGCCCTCTGGGAAGGCCACTCTGGAGAGGTGACATTTAAGCTGAAATTGAATGATCTGGCCTGCAGCATTCCGACACATGGGGTCAGCTAATGCCAAGACCCCCAAAGTAATAAGGAGCCCACAAGAGCCCAGCATGGCCACGGCTTGGAAAGCAGCAGGGAGAGAAGATGAGATGGGGCTGGAGAAGGTGGCAAGGAAGGAGCTTGGATTTTGTTTCAAGTGCAGTGAGGAGGCACTGGGACGTTTTAAACAGGAGAGCGACAAGGTCTGATTTGAATTTTCCAAGGATAACTCTTACTGCTGTGTATGGAGTACTCATTGTGTAGGACCAGGTGGTAACAAGGGAGTCCGGGGGCCTAGCTGGGATCTGATGACTGCCCCAGAGAAGGAGAGATGAGGACCCAGTAGAGTAACATTTGGGAGGTAGAGTTGTTGGATGGATTGGGTTTGGGGACAGTGATGGAAAAAGAGTCATCGAGCATAACCCTTAGACTTTTAATTTGAACAACTGAGTAGTTCCACTTACTGAGATGGGAGGCATGAAAAAGGAGACAGTCTAGGCTGGGAAGAAATCACAGGTTCTGTTTCGGCCATGCAAATTAGGACGTGCCTATCAAACATCTATGTGGAGATGTCGAGTAGGCCTGGAATTCCTGGGAAAGGTCAATGTTAGAGGCAGATTTGAGAGTTAATGTCCTGGAGATGGAATTGAAGACCTAACCTCGATAAGAGAGAGAGAGAACACAGAGAGAGATGGGAAGGGAGTTCAGGCTGGGCGTGGTGGCTCATGCCTGTAATCCTAATGCTCTGGAAGGCCGAGGGGGGAGAATCATTGAGGGCAGGAATTCGAGACCAGCCCGAGCAAGAGTGAGACCCCCATCTCTACTAAAAATAGAAAAACTTAGCTGGCCAACTAAAAATAGAAACAAAACATTAGCCTGATGTGGTGGCGAGTCCCTGCAGTCCCAGCTACTTGGGAGGCTGAGGCAGGGAGATTGCTTGAGCCCAGGAGTTGGAGGTTTCCGTGGCCTAGACTGACACCTTTGCACTTTAGCCTGAGCAACAGAGCAGGACTCTGTCTCAAAAAAAAAAAAAAAAATAGAAGGGAGTTCAGCACCCTCAGCCAGTGAGGTTGGAAGAAAACCAAGAAAATCAGTGCTCGGAAGCCAACAAATGAAGATTTCAAGAAGGCGGGAGAGGTCCACTTACCAGCATAGAGCAGGGTGTGCTGGTCTGGCCGTGGGGAGGCCGTGGTGACGGGGAGATGGCCGTGGGCAGTCTCCGTGAGCAGGGTATAGGAGACCAGCTTCAGGGGTTGGGGAGGGAAGAGCAGCCCTGGGAGTGGATGCATCACCCACAGACAACACTTTCAAAAAGGAAAACAGGAAAACGGGATCTGGAGCACTTTGAGGCCCCACCAGGTACAGTGATGTCAATTAAATAATAGAGGCCTGGGCTCACCCTGCCACTTCTGAATTAAGTCAATGCAATGATATTCCAGTGATTCTACCAAGTGGAGAAGGCGTTACAGCAGGAGTTGGGGGGTGTTGGTAAATAGCCCACAACCCATGAGTCAGTGGTCAACGATATCACTCTGTCCTGGCAAACGCGGTAATAGATTCTGAGGTTATTCTCGGCATCAGCCGTCTCTAGGTTGGTGAAGACAGACTACACACTGGAAATGCTAACAAGAAAAACATAAAGCAAAACTATTATAAAGAGTCAAGGCAGTTTAAATTCTCCATTTCGAACTAACAGGAAGAACTTATGAATGGTCTCTTTCCATTGTAAACAGAGGCAGATGGTAGCTTTCATCATTTTGCTTGATTTGGTATAACTGGGAAATTTCTTAGGCTTGACAACTGGCAAAACAAAACCAAGCAAAACCCTTAATATCTAGATAATTCTTTGGTCTAATGTATACTGCCCAGAGAGCAGATGAGCCTGTTTTCTGATATACCATTTTGATTCTTAGCTGAGCGATCCTTTAACAGCAGGATCACTGTTTAATTTGTATTTCACGATTCCCTCAAAAACACAAGAACACATACACCCTAAGCAATCTGACTTTGCTCCTGGAAAAGCTCATAATTAAAAACGTTTACTTATTGAAAAAAATCAGCACACTTCCTAATGGCCATGGCTGGGTTGTTGAATTTACCATAGTGGCTCTTAATGGCAACTCATGAGTCAAACCTCATACTCCCCAGGGCCAGTTTGACCGAGGGCCTGAGAAGAGGTTCCCAGGCTGGCAGTGTGGGCCAGCGTGTCCCCCACCCCACCCCAGGCGTCGCCCGCCTCCCTGCAGCCCCTGTCACTGCAGGGTCTGCCTGTCCTTCCTGCCTCCCCCTGCCACGCTCCACTCCCTTCTCTGAACTGCTTCTTTCACTTTTGTGATGACACAAAGCCACAGATCTGATCGGGCCACCCTCCAGCTTTCACATCTGCACAGCTTCTTGGAGTCCACGTTGTGGTTTCAGAGTTCGTCCCTGAGGCAAACAGGCCTAGATTAGAACCCAGCTCCCAACTCAGCAGCCTTGAGAAAGTGCCCTTCCTGAGTCTTTTATTCCTTGTTTGGAAGCTGAGAACAGCTATGGCCATAAGAGAGTCCTCATCCCAGCATCCTGGTGTGGATTGCATGAGATGATACAGGTGCTGTGGAGAGCAGAAGGCCGGGCCTTAGTCAGCACCCAGCACATGGTTGTCATTCTGTCTAACAGCCCCCTTTCCTAGGGGACCTTCCCTTTCCCCCTTCGTGTGGTCCTGGTGGTTCTGTCAACCTCTGTCTCCCTCCCCACACCACCTGTCATCAGGTCTGGCTGCACATTACTGGAAAAATGTCGCAAGGGCATAAGTCAGGACTTCATTTCTCTCTCACATCAAAGCAGTTAGCATAGGAAGCACAGGCTGATGGGGCAGCCCCCAAGTATCACTAGGAACCTGGGCTCCCGTCTTCCTGATGCACCACCCTGGAGTCTGGCTTTCGTCCTCAGAGTAACTGCACAGTCCAGATGGCTGCTGGAACTCCAGCCAGCAAGTGCATATTCTCCATATGGGCACTAGGAGGAAGTGAGGGAGCACAAAAAAGTGCATAACGCCACCCTATCCCCACCACTATGGAGCTTTACTGACACTTCCACATATGGCTCCGCACATGGAGCTAGCTGCACGCCAGGCTAGGGAGTGCGGTCTTTCCACTGAACACATTGCCACTGAAATACAATGTTTCTTCTCAGTTAGGCAAGGAAGGGAGAAGGGATAGCAGGTGGCAGCTAGCAGTGCCTGCCACGGCATGGCAGGCGGGGCTGGACCATCAGTGCCTTTCTGTGGGATCTGGTCCACGGCACTGGAGAGAAACGGTCCATGTTCCCCATGGGTCACAGGCAGGAGCACGGGCTCGACACACAGAGGACACAGTCAGCACGCAGAGGAACACGAGCCAGGGAAAGGATCATGTGTACACCAGGAGCGAGGCTGCCTTTCGGCTTTGGTTGGGGGAAAACCGATCACCTGCCCTGACTGTGTGTAAGCAGGGTCTCCCGCACTGGCGAGTTGACCATATGCCATAATTAGTACTGTGCAGCGTAATGAGTGGGTTACTCTATATAAGTTTATTGTTAATACTAACAATACCCAGGTGACATCAGGGGCTCCTCCAGCTGCACCCATTCCCCCCGCAGCTCCCCGTACCCCCTTCCCCCATGCTGGCTCCTCGCTGGGGCTCAGACCAAAAGCACCCTTTCTCCTCTCTGTGCCTACACCTCTGCTTCCCCCGCCCCCAACCTGGTCACTTCTCCTCCGTCCTCTCTCTCCAAGCAAATTCCTTCCTAGTCTTGAAGACTGGATTCAAATGTCACCTCCTATGTGCAGCTTCCCTCAAGCCCCCTAAAATCATTTGAGTCCCTAAATGTTTTAAAGATCTCTTTCATATTTTACACAGTCCCGCACCCCTCCTCCTGGACTGAAAGGACCTGGAGGGAAAATCCCCGCCCTCCACGCACACACACACCCACACACACACTCCCACAGTGACCGTAAGCATTCGTCACTGGGTGACTGAATGAACAGCAAGCAGCCTGAGGTTTGGCAGATGCAAACGAGACCCAAACTGGAGTCTTCTGAGCAGGGTGCTGGGTGTGAGCCTCCCTCTGCCTCCACTGCCTTCTTTGTGAAAAAGAGATAATAATAATAATGACATCTCTCAAGGAGTAATTCACAATGCCTGATGCATAGTAAGACCTCGATTAATATTGGCCATTCGGATCAGTACTGTTTTACTGCACGCCATCGACTCTTGAGATGCGCATTTCGTCTTCCCATCATATCAGCCCTTACAATATGTGGCATGACGTGGTTTAATTGGCAGAGCTTGTTGGTTTTTTTCTCGGTGGTGCAATCAATGCTGTTTAGAAGTCAATGGAATTGTTATTCTCAGGAAAGGAATCGAGCTCAGAAATTTAAGGCCCTGCAAAGTCAGAAAAGTCAACTGCTTATAAATTCCAAATAGCAAGAAAGAGATGAGGCTGTGCCAAGGCCCAAAGTGGCTCAGAACAAGCTGAAGGGAAAGGCCTGGTCTTCACCATGGTGTTCCGGAAAGAATCAGGGAAGCTTCCATTCCACCACATGAGAGCATGAAAGTGAGGGAAGGGCACAAAGGAAGGAAATTAAGCACGTCTGAGACCTACCTCCCACCTCAGTGAGAACACGGCATGACCGCAGCCGTGTGGAACTGACTAGAAGCAAGTAGATCAGAAGCAGACTACGTTTTTATGGAGCCTGAATTGCCGCAAAGAAACCATGAACTAAAAAGTGTGTTGTGCATACAATGGAATATTATCCAGCCATAAAAAGGAATGAAGTATTAATACATGCTACGACATGGATGAACCTTGAAAACATTATGCTCAGTGGACACACACTGCCTGATTCCATCTCTGTGAAATATCCAGAACAGGCAAGTGCACACAGAGAAAGTAGATTGGTGGTCGCCAGGTGCTGGGGGAGGTGGCAACAGGGAGCAACTGCTTAATGAGTGCAGCGCCTCCTTCTGCGGTGATGGAAATGTTTTGGAACCGAATAGAAGTGGTAGCTGTGCAATGTTGCCGTTGTCCTAAATGCCACTGAATTGTTCATCTTTAAATGGTTACTTTTGTGTTATGTGAATTTCACCTCAATTTTTTTTAAAAAAAAAGGCATTTGACTGTTCAACCATGGGACCCCCAACCTTTCAGCAGCAGGAGGTGGGCTGGAGAAGCTGCGCAGCCCCCACTAAGGGCATGTTCCCTGTTCCCAATCCTGCACCACAAACAGCTGCCCAGTGGGAGGGGCCTGAGGGGCTTTCTGAGCACAGCCAGGGGGCCCACACAACAACGGGCAGTGAGGCTCCCCAGAGAGGAACCTGAAGATTTTGGGGAAGGGGCTCCCCCTGTGTGCTCAAAAGGTTTACTGCTGGACAGGGGGACCCTGTGTGCCTTTTGCTGCCCCTCTCAGAATGGTAGTGCTGTTGCCATGATCCCATCCCTGTTCTACTGCAAGGTGCAGGGCTGTGCAGGGCAGTTAATTTATCTTACTGTCTTATCATCTGTTTATAAGCCTCTGGGTCAGGAAAGGCCACATCAGACTCTACTGAGACACTGCCATGCACTGCCTAAAGATTCCAGAACATTCTACCAAACACAGCTCCATTTATGGTCACAGCAATGACTGTTGGTTGCCTAACCCCACATCAGCTCTCCCTTCTGCCCCTAATAAGCCACCGATTTTCAGCTGGACACAAAATAATTCTTTCTAGAACAATTGCACATGTGTTATTGCACTTGCAGCTGGGGTGGCCACCTCCTGGGGAAGGCGGGGTGATGAGGTGGAAGTTCCATGAGTTAGCAAGGATGGGCAGCCACCAGGTAACCCTAGACAGCCTACCTATGGATTTCTTTTGTGTGGCAGAATAAAAGATTTTGCATTTGAGTCTTTGTTATTATAGGTTTCTGTTGCATGCGACCAACCCTAAACGTAGCTGACACAGTGGGCTCCGTGATTCTCAACTCTGCAGTGCAGCCTTAACCCCACCATGATTTGGGATTTGGTGAAACTCCTCATTCTTCTAGACCTTTCAAAACTTGACCAGGGCACCAGGAGTTTCCCACAGAACAACCTCACGTTTTCATATTAGAAAATTGCAATGAGGAATTTGCCAAGTTCAGGCAAGACAATTATCCCTGAGCCAGCAGGCCACTTCCCTGGCCACTGGAGCTTCTAGACAGACCTACAAAGCAGTAAAGGAAGACAGCACTGATCACTGCATCCTTCTGTACAATATGTGCTTGAAAAACAATCACAAAGTACCTTAATTTTACCCAGGGTATTTCTTAGCATGTCCCAAAGAAGAAATTCATTTCTGATGCAGTTTGTGGAGTTTTTGTTTTTCTTTTCATATTGTTTTTGCTTTGCTCTCATTTCATAGGCAATTTCATCCACTAGTCAGTGGACACTAGCTCCCACCGGTTCTGTTTAACACTTACCTTGCGAAATGTGAGAAGATACCTGTTAAGCAAGATAGTAGCTGCTGGTTAGAGTAACAGGTATTTCTTTTATCAGATGTTCTTAAAGTTAGGGGGAAAGTACTAAAAGCTACAAACCATGCATATTTTAATATAAAGTTTATTCGTGCATGATTAGAAAAGTTATAAATGCTGCCTGGGGGTAACCTAGACAATAAGAAGAGTAGAGCATATTAATCCCACCTCCTAAGGCCTAGCACAATTAGTATTTTGCAATATTTCCTTCGCTGGCTTCTCCTTCTCGCTCTCTGTTTACTTAGTTGTATTCACACTGTATACATAACTTTGCACCCCACTTTATTTCACTTAACATTACAACCTAAGCATTTTCCCACATTATTAAAAGCCCCTAGTACCCAGAGCCCAGGCCTATTTTCATGACGAAGCCTAGGTGGTTCCCAATGGGCATCTTAGTCACACGAAGACAAGTTATAAGGGCCTCAAGGACGGTTGCTCCGAAGCAGTAGACTGCTCTTCCTCGTCTACCTAACAGGAACAAGAACTACAACAGTCACAGAGGGGAAGGACTGCCTGCCCGTGACCAGGGGCCAGCTTGGGGCCTGCTGAGGGCCCTACTCATTTAGTTCTTTCTCACAGAAACACACGCTGGCTTTGAACCAAGGGGGCAGGCCACTGCCACAAAAGCTCAAGGGGAATAAAAAAATTCAGACACGAAAGGAAAAAGTAACATATGCCGGTGGTTGTGCGGCAAGATAGCGAGACTGCTCATTTTAATTCCCAGAAGAGAAAAGAGCCGTCCTGACTCACAGACAGGACGAAGTCTGCCCAGAAACCTTCACCCCTGCTTTGGACACCCGGCGAGCACACTTGAGGCTGCGGAAGTCTGCAGACGGGGACGAGGAGAGAGACCGGCACAGCCGGTGAAGCTACCCTGGGCCCTGCCCCAGAGTGGATGGGGGCGATTTGGCTTCTCTGAAGCAAAACATCTTTCCTGCAGAAATGCAGTGACATGAGGGCGGGGCTGTGCCTATCTGTTCACTTCTGTGTCACCAGCATCTAGGACGTGCCTGGCACATATTATAGTATCCGGTGTAGTTTACTGAATAAAGACCCTTTTTGCAAGCGCCCTTGAATGTTGACAATCAGAACTGAATTTGAGTCCACAGGCACTTTCTTATGAAGCAGCAAATGTCTCCAGCCTTAGCAGTCACTCTTTCTGGGTGTGGCTCAGCTTTCTCAGCTTGCTGCTTCTTCACTGCCCTGCTCCCCAGGGTACGGTGGACCTGGCTTCAGCAAAAGAAGGACGGGGACAGGGACAGAGGGACACTACACTGAGGGACAGAGGTGCAAGCGATCACAGATAAACTTCCCTGTTTCAAAATCTGGCTTCAACACATCCATCTTCTGATCTCTTCTCCTTCCCTGTTTCTTACTCTTTCATTTCCTCCTAGTTCCCATGACCCAGAACTCAGGTTAGTCCTGGTAATGCTAAAGGCCAGCATGTTAAGGGTTAAATACCTCTTCAGTGGGCATTCTTGCACACAGTTTATATCATTTTATTTCTGAAAAATGCAGTGTCAGTTTTGACTTTAGAAGAATATTTTGGACCATATCTATGCTCGCAAGTTGAGTGTTCCTTGTCTATAGAATTGTATGGGTGTCTGGACCAATTCAGAGTTATTCTGGAATCTCCCCTATCCCAGAAACAGGGTGGCCAAGGGGTCTGTCTGCAGCGTGAGGGTGTTCTCCCTAAAATAGGAGAAATAGACAATATGCAGTGACATACACAGATAAGCACATCCTCAAAAGTTAGGAAACTATAGCCAAACTCTAAAATAGAGACTGAATCACCATCATCATCACCATTATCATCATCATCACTATTACACATGTGGTTAATATGTGTTAGGCTATTACTATGCGCCTGGCACTGTGCTAAGCAACATGCATTATCTCATGTAATCCTCCGACAGGCACTTTATAAATGAGGAAACTGAGTTCCTGAGATGTTCAGCAGCTCACCCAAGGGGACAGAAGTGGCAAGGCAGGGACCCACCTCCACACGGTCTTTCTCCAAGACCGTGACTCCTAACCACTCACTGTTGTAGGGAAGACAGAATTGAAGCAGAGGGGACCCCAGGACTCTGACTTTAATGGAAAGTGACTGTATCTCTAGCCCCTGACAGCAAAGCAGGGTGGGACTGGGTCTCTCAGAGCTGCCTTGATGCCAGTCTCTCTGATCACTGCAGTGGCCCCAGGCAGTGCCATGCACACTCCACACACTCAGAAGGTAGCGGTTGAGTGGGCATCTGAATGACCTGGTTCTCAAGTACCTTTCACCCTGTGAACTTGTCCAAGTGGTTTTCAAATATTTGAACTAGGCTTCGTGACCTGTACCTAGGAGGTTGCACTGTGATTTCTGTTTCCCATTTACAGCTGTAAGACCCTAACATTGTCTTCCCTGTTGCCTTGAGAGCAGACAGGGGTGGGGGGAGGGGGACGGTGGTTAAATCTTCCCCACTCAGTCACACAAACTCATAAAAGACAAGGACAACCATTAATAAAGGCATTACTGACTTGAAGGGTACAAAGGTGACTTGAGGGGCAGACGCGGTGGTATAGAAGAAGGGCAGTCGGGTCTCTCTGTAGCTGTGAAAAGTGGAAAGATGCTGGAGGCAGTGGTCACTTGGGGACAGTGGTGCACGATTACATTTCCCGTCTCCAGAGCAGCTAGAGATAGCCATGGAACTGTGAATTGCGCTTGTTGAGTGGTACTTTCTGGAATGAAGGGGACAGTCAGTGGGCTAGTGCCCACCTTACCTTCTCCTCCTAGTCTTCATTTGTTCTCCTGCTGCTTGGAATGCAGACATGATGGCAGGAGTTCCAGCAGCTATCTTGGGGCTATCAGTGAAAGGCTATAAGAACTATAGTGCCCTTGGTCTTTGAGCCAAGGCCAGCAACTATCTGCCTCCAGTTTTGTTATTAGAAAAACAGACCTTATTGTTTAAGCCACTTAGGTTACTGGCAGTTGAACCTGATTCCTAACTGACATGCTCTCTGTGGTAGGCGGCCTCTGAGATAGCCCCCAAGTTTCCCACCTGCTGGTAGTCACACTCTTGTGGGAATCCTTCCCCTTGAGTCTGAACTGGATTTACTGACTTGCTTATAACAAAGAATATGGCCGAAGTGATGGCATGTCACTTCTGAGATTAAGTAATGAAATGACTGAAGCCTCTGTCCTGAGTGCTCTCACATTCTTTTGGATTGCTTACCCTGGGGGACGCAGGTTGTGAGGCAGCCTTGTGGAGAGGCCCACATGGTGAGTGACCATGGCCTGCTGAAAAGTTTTGAAGCAGGCCCCATGTCAGTTGAGCCTTCAGATGAGACTGCAGCCCTGGCCAACAGGTTGACTGCAACCTCATGAGAGGGCTTGAGCCATAAACATCTAGCTAAGTCATGTCCAGATTCTTGACCTACAGAAACTGTGATAATACGTGTTCATTATTTTAAGCCTATTTTAGATAAATAATATCTCCTCCACCCAACAATCTACTTTGATTAATATTCAACTTAGTGTCTATTCTCTGAGTCTTCTATTGCGCATCTTAACTTGCACCATCCTCATTGAAATATTGGCTCCTGAATAGAATTCTTGCACATAGCAGATGCTCAGTTGATGAATAGATAAATGAATGGATGGATGGAAGAATGAATGAATGCGTGACAGAGCCTGTGTCTTGCTCAGCTGTTCTTCAGCACCTGTAGCCTCAATAAGTGTTGAACAAACCATATGGGTAAACACGAGGGTGAAATAATAAAAGTGCATCATATCGGCCAACTATGATTAGAGCATCAGTAATTTTACTTGGGTTGGCACTTCTAGCCCCAGTTTTGTGATTTACTGGAGGCAAATTCCTCTTGGGAGGCCTTATTAAGTAAGAAGAGTATTTAAGAGCACTCAACATTTATCTTTGAGTGTAAAAGTAAACAAAAGTTTTATTTATTACTGTGCTCAACTAACAACACGTTAATATGATGTGTTAAGGCCGGAAGCTATGAGTCAAATGAACAGACTGACATTAAAAGGGAAAACGCACGAAATTCCATGATAATTTATGAACTAGAGCAGAAGTAAGAGCTGATTAATCAGCTTGAAGGCTGGTGGGAACAATGACCGCAGCTGTTTGAGAGGCAGTGAAGGATCGTTCTTCACTGTCAAAGGCAGACAGGGCTTTTATTTTAGTCCATCCAGTTTTTCATTTCATTATCCAAGACATTTAAATGGTAGCCCAAGGCAAACTATAAAGTCCATATTGTGCTTTAATCTAAAGCAGGTCTATTTAAAGGCTTCGTGCCCACACGTGATTGTTTGCCGAATTCTAGTTTTATATGAGAGGGCTGGGGGAAAGAATTTTGCAAAATAAAGAGAGATAGAAAGTATGTTGGCTGGGGGAGGTGGCCATGGCAGGGGGAAGGATGGGCAAGAAGAGGGTAAATGCCTGGGTGGGGGTGTTCAGGGGACAGCCTAAGCTTGACCACCCCCCCCCCAGGAGAGCAGGAAGGACACATTGATTGTGTGTGGCCAGGATTGGTGGCACTTCCATGCAGTGGGGTCAAAATTCCCTCAAAAATTATTTACATATAAGGACAATGTTTTTTAATCTATTCTCTAAATTCAGTTTTAAATTCAGAGAACAACCTGTCTGGGTTGTTTATATGATTTGCTTCAATGCATTTAGTAGATGAGTGGTTGTCACTGGGTCTTGCAGAGAGATCAGAGGAGATTCTCCCCACCAAGGAGCCCAGGAGTCTATCTGGTCTTTGGCAGCAGTTTGATGCCCTCCATCCTCTCAGTGCTGCCCCCATCCCTCCATGCCACATCCCCCAGCTCCCTCGGGACAGACCGTTACAGGTCTGTAGAACAGGGCTCCCTAGATTCTACTACTGGCCTCAGAGGAAAAAGGCAGTTCATAAAATTACTCAAGGAAATAGTTAGCATTGAGGAAAAAAACCTCTTACATTGTCCTTCTTGTGGAAAGCCAAATGCTCTGGAAGGCCAGGCTTACTCCAGTGAGACAAGCACCAACATTGCTCTACCAACTCCTTACTGGCACACACTGTAAGGAATTCTTCAATCACATGTGCTGGTTAGTTCTAGGACATGAGCAGAGTCTTATCATGGTACATTTCCACCCCTGTGGCTTTGGATCCATCATTGGAGAGGACCCACCAGCTGAAAGGACTGTCCCTTTCCTTGGACTATTGGTCCAATTTCATTCATGCACCAACAGAGGGAAAAATTCACACATTTCCCATGCACCAGGATTCTTCCATCGGAGAAGCCAAATGCCTCCCTCAAAAGACACTCATCAGTTCTCACGGTTTCCCCAGGCCAAGGTGCTGTGCCTGGAACAATGGCCAGTCCCCATAGTCTGGGAGAGGCCATGGAAAGCCCATGTGAGATCCAGCTAGAAAAATATGCAGTTAAAAAAAGGAGAAAAACCAGGTCACATCCTTAGTCTTCAAAGAAGAATGTCAAACCCTAAGCAGGCTCCACGGTTGCCCCAAAACTCAAGCCTCACTCCATTCGTCAGAACCTCGGTGGAGTCAGTGACTGAGACCTAGTTGGTCCTGGTGCCAGGTCTCAGGTTCTTATAAACTTCGGCATCAGAACATTATCCACCCAGGTCCTTTCCCGGATCTGGAATACTTGAGATCAAATGCACTCAGCAAAGAGGCTTCCAAATGTGACATCTCCAGATACGTGAGTTGAAATCCAGAGCTGTGCAAAAATACATGAAAGTGTGTTTCCCTGAAAGTATCTGGGAATGTGGTAGTCACTAACTTAGCACAATGTTTCATTAATTTGAAATAGTCAAATCCCAATCCTGGTCAAAAGCAGGAGGACAGTGAGTTTTGTCGCTAAGAGGAGGTGAGTGACAGGTAGACCAGCCCCTTGCCGGTGTCTGGGGGAAGCCACCGTCCTCCAGCCTTTTATTTTTAAGGAATAAATAATTTATTTCTGAGAAAATTTGAACTTCTGTTTTGCTAAATTGTTTTTTTAAAACCATTACTTATTAATGACTTCTTTAAGCTGCTATGCAAGCAATCTCCTCTTCAGTAATGCTTGCTTCTCCTCTGCTGTCATTTCCGGTTTCTCCATCATTTCTTCTACCTCCCCAGGGGTTTTCCTTTCTGCTCTGTATTTCATATCTACTTAGTCCTTATATCCTTTCTCAGGGACATCAACTCCTCTCTCTTCTGCCCGAGGTAGTGTTCTCATGGCCGAAGCTCATCTGTTCCCAGTGCTGATCAGTTTGCTACTGGGCCTTCAGTGCCCACGTGTTCTGAGCCAGGAATCTGTAGGCCTTTTCATGGGAAGGAGGAAGACTCAAGCCACATTTCCACCTTTCTTGCCAGGAGTTGTCCTGACTGATTAGCAAATGCCCTTTAACTTCTGAGGATGGGTGTGCAAGAAGTTCACCAACCCCTTGGGAATTACTTGTTTTTTCAGCTTCTCTACCATGACCTATGAGCTCTTCTGTTTTAGTTGGGTCTCTTTCCTCAAAGGGTCAAGGAGCCTCGTTCCTGCATACAGGCCCCCATCTGTCCTTCAAAACAGCAGTCCATTCCCCCTTCTTCCCCTAACTTTTCTGTGACTCAGCATTTCGTGTGCTCCAGAGGCAGAAATCCTTCCACGAACACCACTCCTCCCTTGCCACCAGCACTTTCTCCAAGGCTGCTTCAGTCTGCGTTCACGGTGTGGACACCTTGGAGAATGACTGCAATCTAGAAAATGACATGCCCCCCACTGTCACCATCCACAGGCCTGTGTCCCCATCCACTCTGTTTCTGCTGGTCTTCCTGCACCCCTGGGACCAGAGCTGGCAGGTCAGGGGACTGTCCCATCTGCCTCCTTCCCAGGATTCACTTTGCAAGGCTCTCTTTGGCTTTATGAGATACTCTTACATCCTCCCATGAATTCTCTCTCTCTTTCTCTCTCTCTCTCTCTCTGTCTTTCTCTCTCTTCCTTATGTGACCTCAAGTTTTCTGAGTTTTCTTTTTCTTGCTACCAAAAAGGCCCAACAAATACAAAATCTGACACCCCTCCTTTTGCAACCTAAACTACCCAGCACACAAAATCACAGCATTTTATGTAATTTTTATAACCTCACTGAACTGCACTGAATGAAGAAGTGAAATGTTTCCCAGGACTGCAGTGTATGATCACTGTTAACCCTAGGAACATTATAATGATGACTTACCATCTCAGAATCTCTCTCACTTAGGGAGTATAAATTTGTGTTTCTATAGCTAAAAGCTACCTTGAGAATACAGAGATAGGAGCAAACCCATTAGTTTTATGTTAGCAGCTAAACTAGAAGCAGAAAGTCCATCAAACATGACACAGCTGATGGTGGGGGCGCCGATTCCTCTCCTGTTGTCAATATTCTGTATGGCCTAAGCGAATCATTCCTCCCATCCGGCCCTCTTTACAGGGTAAATGCATTCAGTAGGACAATAGTTAGTTATCGCTCGCCTAGAATGTGCTGGATACCATGGGGGTGGGAAGGAGGGAGGTGGATCACAGAGGACCCACTATAATTGCAAATGCATGTGAAATCCGATGGGCGACGCTGCTGCGTCTAATATTAATGCAGCACAAACAGAGGGGCACTTCTTCCTGCCGAGACTCCTGCCAAGGACAGGGTTTCCACGTCCTTTCGATGTTTCAAACCCAGAGGCAGAGCCTGCACTAGATGCAGATTCCGTTCATGTCATCTTAACATCTCTCAAAGTTTGGGGCTTATCTGACAAGAAAATTATGAAAAGAACACAGGATCCCTTCCACTGCAACCAGCTGTGAGGGTAAAGAGGCTCTGACCATTTGCATGAGGAGGTGAAGGCCCGATGGGAAGCCAATGGAGCAGCATTAAAGCCCTGATGAGTGGGGAGGAAGAGGAGAGCCAGCAAGGCAAACCCGGGCCGTGACAGATTCAAAGGGACCCAGAGCTGGGTGATGTGCACCTTCAACATAAAGACTCCGGTCAGAGGAGCCAGTCTTTTGGTAAGTGGAGACATCCGTGTTACAATGAAATCAACACGGCTGTGCACACTCAAATCCTGAGCCTTAGCCTCAGACCTCTCTGACAGGTCCTTGCAAGGTCCCAGCTTGCTTGCTTTGGCATAACTGGAGGACAAATGTCTCAACATAGGAGGTCAGAGTTAAGCAGGGAGATGAGGCGGTAAATCAAACCCGTACATTAACCACATTAACTTCAGTGAGCAATTGGTGTGTGTTTCGTCTTTAAAGGTTGGTAATATTTTGGAAACACTGGAAAATCCAACAGATTAGGCTGGTGACTCAAACTTAAAATGTATAGTTGGGTATTCAAGTTTAGAATCTGGATATTGGTCAAAAGGTATAAAATGATTTGTGTAAGGTTTTACATAGATTGAACATGCATTGTAAGTTTAATTTATCAGATTTTTAAAAAGTGCTTGGAAAGGTCTTGTTTATTACAGGCTTAAGAAGACTTAAGAAGACAATTAAATATATGTGTAAGTGCAGTTTAAAATATTTATGGAGGTGTAATTAATAAGTTGTAATATTAAATTAGTAAGTAGAATAATAAAATTTATGACTTAAACTGTAAAGCTTAAAGAAACTAGGTTTTCGAATGTTTAATCTTAATAATTCTAATAGTCAGTGTTGAGCCCTAGTCGGTTTTACCTGGTGTCTTCTGTGCACACTTACTGCGCTCTGGGACACTGCCCTGACTCACACTGGCAATCCCAGTAGGTGAGAGGTTTTGTTAATAAGAGTTGGGGGAAAAGTCTTTAAAAAGTTAAAAAGTGGGGAGTGAAGAATGCATTCTAGGCGAGGGGAGTTCAAAAGTAAAGGAAATGGATCCAGAAAGCAGAATGGGGAAAATAGAGAAGGATTCTTTAGTGAATGTCAGTGGCTTCGACTGGCCGATGTTTCGCTCAATTGGATTGAATGGGGATGGCTTCAGCTGGGGAGGAGATGGGGCTACAGGAAGAGCAGCAAGATGGGCTTTGACTGAGGACCCTGACCATCAGAGTAGGGATTTATTTCAGACTCAGGACATTTAGAGCTGGTGGCCCTTAGCAAGTGTCTCACCTGGTGAGAAGCAGGTGGCCTCTACAGGCCGTCCAGGGAAGACTTGTAAGAAAACGCACCTTGCCTTGATGTGGAAGACGGATGGGAGCTGTAGAGGGTGTTGGAGGCAGGAGTTGGGGCTGTCAGGGGAGCAGAAAGGAGATCGTCAGAGACGGAAAGAACAAAAGGTCACACTGAGGTGGCCACCCAAGCACCCGAGAAACCGTGGTGGACAAAACAGGAATGGGGGTGGGGGAGGAGGAGATGGGAAAGATGAGGTCAGTGTCTGGCTTGTGTACTCACAGGGCCAGCCAGACCCTAGAGGGATACCGTCCCCTAGGTAAGTGAGCAAGAGGGCACGTGCAGGGAGAGGAAGCTGGGGTTATGGATCCAGGCCTGGGGTTTGGACGGGAGCAGTTTATGCCAAGTGTCCAAAGCGGGGAGCAGGAGCTGGGAGGACTCCTTCAGAAGGAGCTGTGGAGAGCAGAGTTGGACTCTGGGGAAATCACCTTCCACCCCCACTTCCTGAACCCCCATGAGAAGGTACACCCCCACACCGGTATCTCCAGCCCACACAGCAGCTCTGCAAAACGGGTGATTTTGCCCCATTTTACAGATGAGGTAACTAACTGAATCCTAAGAAGCCACAATTCTTGCCCAAGCTCAGATGCTGTCAGGTGGCAGAAGGGCAAGGCCCCAGGTCTGTGGGACTCTGCAGCTGGGGCCTTCCTGGGCCCTGAGTCTCCAGGCAAAAGGCAGGTCTCTCCCAGCCCTTAAATGTGACATTTGCACTCAGAACAAATGAGCTTGGCAGTAGGTTTTGATTATTGGATTACTTTTAGTTTCACAAGAACTTGGTACATCTGTGTTTTAGCGGGGGGGAAAAACTATTTCCAGGTTCCAGGAAAGCTATGAAATCTAGGGAACTATAAACAAGGCAAAGCTGGCTTAAGCCCTGGGTCAGTTCCGCAAATGCTGGAGACTCCTCTGGAACCCAGAGAATTCAGCGAAGTCAGAACCAGGCCTGAGATAAAACAGATGGTGGGTGTACAGGCTGGGGCCCGAAGAGAAACGTGGCCCCGTGACCCTATTGCCCCAGCCTCATCTCATTAGATGACAGGCCACAAAGATGCTTCTGTGCAATTAACTGTTTGCTCTCCTGCTTGTTTTTTTTTTTTAATTAAAATCAATATTATAGTGATAAAGGAATAAACAGCAGGCTTTGCAAAGCACAGGAATTCCCTGGGATCTTTGTTTCTCCTCCCACGTCTACCAAAATGCTAATAAATTTCCCTAGGGCCTCCATTCACCCTCCATAAACTAAAGATAACACCAGTCACTCAAATTTCCACATGGGAGTTTGGACATCTTAGAGGAAATTTGCTTTTTAAACCCACACATAAGCATAAGCACATATGGTGTGGTGGAGATGGCATCTGCCCACTGAAATGTCTCCACGCTGTGGAGCTGTGGCCGAAAACTTCACGGCCCAGCGCCCTGCAGCCTGCCATGGCCGTGACTCCAGTTCTCACCGGGTGCGTGGTAAGGGGAAGTGATGCAGGTCTCATCCAGGCCAAGGCTTCTGAGAAGCAGGTGGGGTTTCTCTAGTCTTCCTCTGTCTGCTGGCCGGGGAACAGGTCCTGGGGAACAGTGGAGAGCCCCCAGACGGAAGGAAACAGGGTCTCTGAATCACAAGGAAAAGGAGAGGGCCTGCCAACCAGGACTGTTTCATGAGCATTAGGCCACTGGTGTGCTGGGTTTATTTGTATAGCTACTGGAGTTACTTGATCTACTATAGCTGTGTGTCTAGAAATGTATTTATATGTGTGTGTGTGTGTGTGTGTGTGTGGTGTGCATTGTTTTAAGAAACCCTGAGATCTGAATGTAGATGTTTTATTAAGTTAACCACATTTGTATCACAGGAGGGTTCCTCATTCTATGAATCATTCTCTGAAGAAGTCTTTTAAAAAGATAGCCCCCCACCCCAGTAAGAATATTATTCTGCTTACAAGAAGTTGATTTCAACGCAGCTCGCCAACACACTGCCCACATCATGAATGTGTATGATGATCCATGCAGGACACCACAGGGCCCTCGCTCACCCTGGAGGAGTCCCCAAAAGATCTCTCTCTTTGTCCCCTGCCTCCAAGAGGACGAGGCTGGGACAGATTTCCTCCACAAGGATTCACTATGCTTCCCGTGGCACAATCCGATCTGAAACACCACTGGATCCCTGCCAGGCTATTTCTTATGGTGCCCGACAGCATGGCGTTTCCACGAGCAAGTCATGAAAACAGCATAGTGTGGATGTGAGTCGCAATGGGTTCATTTTTTGTTGGTGAGTTGTGAAGTCAAGGTTGCTCCTTCCAGGACGTGAGACTGAGGGCCCAGCAAAGGCCGTCTGGGCACCGGGCGCCGTGGGCGTGGGTGCAGGCATCCGGGAGGGACACTGTGTGCTTAGCCCGCGACGGGAGCAGGTGGGGCTGCCGGGAGGAGAGAAGGAAGGAGAAAGAAAAGTCCAACAATGACACTTGCAATGAATTCACACTGTGTCAAGAAGGAGCATATTTTAAGAAAACACAAGGGAATCAAACTGGAAACAGCAAGATAAATCCAAGAAGGATAACGGATCCTAAAAACAGCCTGGCCTTTACATCCATTAAGTCATTTATATAAAAAGTCAAAGTGTCCTGACATGATTTTAAAATATATTTTACCTTGATGAACTGGGGGGTTTTTTTGTTTTATCCAACAAAAAAGTGGTTGCAAGTATAGACAACCACTGGTATTGAAGGCAGGGTTATAGCTCAGTTCCAAATATTCTGTGAAAATTTACTGTTAGGCCTGAGCACAGACTGGGCAGGGCCATCTTGTCCCCAGAGCAAATACCTCTGACAGCCACATAGGGCCAGATCCTGCAAGCTCCCTGTGTTCCTCTGTCTACCAAAATCCATTTTGTCTATAATTTTCCTTCTCTCCAGAGAGGGTCTTGATAAACAGAGTGGTAAGGAACGAACTAACTGAGGACCCCCAGATTACAGATACGATGTCAAACCAACATGAGAGAGCCAAAAGAGTTTCAAAATACTCAGCTCCTAATTAAACTCATGCTTACCAAATCCCCAAAGCAAGAATCTGAAGGCTCTTAGGAATATGCTCTAAAGGGAGCAGAAGAAGAGAGCATCGGCCACATTTGTGATAGAGAGCAGCACTTTTTGGCTTCTCAAATGTCTGTGGCCATTCAGCTCCCCCGGGGACCTCAGCAAAATGCAGACTCTGATTCGGCAGGCCTGGGGCAAGGCCTGGGATTCTGCATGCTTAACAAGTTCCTGGGGATGCCACAGGTGCCGGCCCAAGTCCCACACTTTGAATTGCAAGGGTTTAGAGCAATTGAGGGACTAAAGAAGCTACAGATATTAGAGACATAGCTTCTGATCTGAGGCTTGGGGCATCGACAGAGCTCTGCTCACACCCCTGAGATTATCAAGGTTTAAACACACACACACACACACACACACACACACAATGTGCAAGCTCACACACAAAGGAATCTATTCAAAACCTTTGCTACAGATTTTTATTCATACCCTTTATCACGTGGGTAATATATTCAATCTGGAAGTTCAAATATTCATTCTGGAAGTTTCTGTTTGTGTCTCCCTCAGAGGGGTAACTTTTAAAAGCAAACGTCTAAAATACATTCTGATATCCAGGCATTTACACCTGACTCTTTTGATAGCACTAACCTCAGCAGACGGGTGTGCGTTGGGGTATTTAGTTGATACTAACATGCTCAAGTGCTCACAGCCTGAGCCCCTGAAATAAGTGTGATTATCTCGTTCCTCATGAATCTGGCAGCTCTTGGCTACCGGCAACATGAAGTGTACCAGGCGTTATGGAGGGGGAGGAGATTTCAGGATTCTAGGTTGGGGCCAGGTTCCAAAACACCTTTCTCTAATCACTCAGCAGTTAACTGGCCTCCTGAATTATGCTGAAACTTATAGGGAAGGGTTGTCCTTATGGGTCTCGACACTCCAACTGTATTATGTGATCTTTCAGTTGAATAGACTTCCACTGGAAATAGGATTTACAAGTAAGGGAAGTTTACAGGGCACTTTCTTTGCATATCTGTTTTATTTAAAATTTAAAATTTAAATGACATTCTGATTTTTCTATCAGTTAATCCCTGATCTGGATTTAAAAAAAAAAAAAAAAACAGAAGATGTGCCAAACAGGAGCCCTTGCCCAGAAAAAAAGACAGGGAAGGAGCAGCTCATGTCGAGCTTGGGACATGCTGGGCCGTGGTCAAGGGCACAGGGCCGTGGCCTACGTCTGGGGTGTATACAGCAGGTTGCCCTGTGGGACCGACATGGCAGCCTGAGACCCTTGCAGAGGAGCCTGACTTTGGGCAAGGCACGTGCCCTCACTCAGCCTCAGTTTCCTTAGCATCACATGCCTGCTTCATGGGCTGCCATCCAGAGGGAATGAGATGTCGTGGTAAGGGGCCCGCGCACCGCAGTCCCGCCCTGTGCGACAGTGGATGATGATAACGCTGCCGCTGCTGCCCACGAACTTCCTTCCCTCAAAGAGCGTTTTACCTGTTTACAAAGGGACACTCCCCCGAGCCCTGCCTTTCCAGAGGGAAAACTGCCACCCCTAGTTTTATTCTTTTCTGATTCTCATAGCCAGCTTTTTTATCCAGGTGAGGGAAATTAATATCTGAACCCAATAGTACTTCAATGACTTATTTTATCCATTATTTTCTTTTATGGTGCTTTTTGTGTCCTAACTAGGAAATCTTTGCCTTTGCCAAAATCATGAAGTTATCCTCCTGTGTTTTCTACTAAAAGCCGAATCGCAGGACAGTGGCCATAGAAGTCGGAATCCACGAAGGAGTGTGTAACAACTCACCTGCTGAATCAACTGGCAAGAAAAAAATATTATCTATAGAAAAAAATAAAATAAGTTTTTAAAAAGCTGAATCGTTTTACTTTTCCCATTTAAGTCTGCCATCCATCTGGCATTGGTTTTAGCAACAGTATTTTAAATATTAATTTTTTATTTAAATACAATTTGAATATTAATTTGGTACTATTTGTCATAATTTTTATCTTTTTTCCTTGTTTTTAAATAAGAAACAAGGAAAGTACCAATTTTCTGGATAGAAAAAATTATATACCCTAAAATTATATTTTTCTATTTTAACGTTAGGACAGTCAAAATGTCAGAAAGCAATTTTTCCATTTCATGAGGCTAAATAAAAATCAATTTGTCATAAGCATTAATTACATACCTAGGGAATGCTTACGTGAGATAAATTGTGGTGACTACGTAAGATGTTTGGACTAGTCTGAAGAAGGATTTATGCATTCATTCAACAATGTTTTATTGATATTTACAAGTATATATCCATAATAAATACATTTATATAAAATAGCCAGACACATTTGTTATATTCATTATATTTATTTGTACATGTTTATATATTCATTAACATTTACTGTATTTAGTACATTGATATCCATGTGCTAGCGAAGATACGTGATTTGCTTGGGGGAAACCGGGGACATCCCAAAAATCACTCAGCATAACCAAGTGACATTAGAGGACAGATCTGATGACGCCCTGGTGTGCGAGCTTTACCCTTTGCCTCTGAGCTTTGTCGTTATTTCAGAACAGTGTCTTTTAGGTGACGGATGTGACTCCACGTGCACCAGAAAAGACGTATCTCAGTCTAGCACGGCAGACCTGACCTGCAAGGCACAGCCACCGCCAGCATCCTGAGTCAGACCCGGGACATCAGAGACCGACTTAGACACATGCAGCAAAGCACAGTTTCTCCCCCCGGGAACTGACTTCAGATACTGGTCTTTCTGCAGGCCACGCCACTGGACAGGGAAAGCAGTTTATTTACCCTGTTTCTGAATATGAAGATAAATGAAATCATGAAGTGACATGAGAGCCTTAGGTCAAATGCAAAATTAGAGGCTATCCTATTTACAGCACCACAAATCACTTTTCATTCCAAATGATAAATGCTCTCATCGTGAGTGATCCTGGCATGTTCACACTGACGCAAAAAAACAGTCTGCCTGGGGGAAGTGTCCGCCGAGGGAGCGGGGGCTTCCACGTTATGAAGAATGGGGCGTGGCCGAGAGGGGACACCAGGGAACCTGAGCGCTGTTTCCTGCTCCATCTCCAGCCTGCGGTTCTTGAGACAGAGCTGTCAGCTTATTCTGAAAATTTTTAAAGTTTGTTTTTATTCTTACCTAGATGAAAGACTAAACTCCACCTCCACATGGCCTGTGGGCATCCAAGAGGACCCACACTTTCCCCAGAATCACTTTAACCAAAGCTCTGGGGTAAGACTCATGACTCAGAATGCCGCCGCACACGTTGGTCGTGAACATGATGAGTTGGAACTGGAAAGGCTTTTTTAGAGCCAGAACTCCTAGCCAACCGCATCGAGTGCACAGGAACGTCGGCACAGGGCAGCAGGCTGTGTGGCCCAGGAAAGAAGAGTGCCCACGTGGGGGCTACAAGACCCTGTTTAGCTCTACTGTCCATGCCAACATTGAAAACATCTGCTAAATACCCCGCTTTTGCTTAATCATAATAGATTCTAAGCCTCTCTGCCTGATAATCACTTACCTGTATAGTTTGCTTCTTTTAACTCCAAGGTAGGAATAATAAAACTGAGACCCTGGCTCAAGGGAGGATATTTACCTTCCTGTGCACACCTACCTATCATCCACTGTCCACTTCAAGCTGCCAATCCAATCACAAGTCGAAAAGGAAGGAGAGTTCGTCCATGCCCTCTTGTACGTAGTGTTTCAGGCTCCCAACATCACCATTCTTTGTTGATTTGTAGCAGGCATAGTCTAATCCACGGCCAGCCACGCCAGCAGGTCAACTCCTAACAGGACAGAGAAGATCTGAGAGCAGCCTCCCCCTGTTCTTAACTGGCTTCTTGATGAAATTAAATAGAGGAGGGAACAAAATCTGCCAAACCCACCTGCTCTTTATGCTGGTGTCAGTGTAAAGACCACATTCTGCCCTCCAGTACCCTGCGAGTCGTCAAAGAAGATATTAGCATCCCTTTCTCTTCTGTGATACAACCCTTAAAAGCAGAAAATGTCCTAGTTACAATTCTGGGGATCTTATCATTTAAAAACTGCATTAGTGAATTCCACATGCAAGTGCCTTTCTTGCTAGCTTGAGAAAGAGATGGTTAATTTTCAATGAACTGTGGTTCCCAGTTTAAAATGTCATCTTAAGCTTTGATTGTAAAAGGCAATATAAAAAATGTATCGAGAAGAAGATGGAAACTGCCATAATGACTGATACGGTGGCCCAAACGCTTCCAATTATGACAGAAAATTAGATTTGATTTCTTTGGTGGAGGGAGGTGAGGAAGGCACCAATACTTTGGAAATGAGTGAATGGAGCATTGGAGGCAATGTTTCCCTCTAACATTGCACCCGGTTTTGACCCTCACTGCTTCAGCAATGCAAAGTGACATAAATGCAGGTCCCCATGCAGTGCCTGCACAGTGGATGCAAATACAGTACTTGGTTCCTGACCGCAGTGTGCAAAAGCACATAAAGGCAAGAGGGTCGCATTTCATATTCAGTCTGCTTCTCCAGGGCCAGGCTTCATGGAGGCTGAGAAGTCGCTGGCTGCTTTGTTCATCTCTCTGCCCCTTTGCTAAATCACAACCTACTTCAACATGGAAAATGAAGGGAGAAACATCAGCAGACCATTTGCCAAATGTCGATCAACTGTTTTAATTGTGGTTGTGCTGATTTTATTGCTCTTGGCAAAATCTTGTTCTCCCTGCAGTGCAGCCGAAATACTAGGTTATATCAGTTGCCATTGAAAACACAACCCACTACACGTTAGACACAAAGGAAATAAAAATTGCTGACACTCTGTTTTGCAAGGACAAATTAATTTGCCCCAGAATGGCATGTTTGCCACCAATCTCATTAAAAGTACTGCAAGATTATCAGGAAAAATTAATACAAGCTGTTGGTTATCAGCTACATCATTTCAGCTCACAAAGGCAAGTCCTAGTTGTCAGTTTGCTGCTGGGGGCAAGGACAGGCGTTAACAAAGAAAGTCACATTCAATTAGAAACCATCGCTGGGGCTGGCATTTGCGGTTCCCCTGCACCGGATCAGCTTGAACAACAATCACACTGCTTCTTTTTGGTTCGAACTTTAAAGCAAGGGCACTTTTGGCAGCAAAGGGGGATCAAGTCCCTTCTCAAACATGCTGATGCAATCTGCCTAGGAAGTTTGGAAACTGAGGCTCCATGGTACTGAGCATGCTCAGGAGGTAAAGGATTGGATAATAATTTAAAAATTGCTTTCAAAATACTCATTCACTGAAGATGGGGCTGGTTGAATCTGCGAGGTGCCAGTGATGCCTCCCTACTGGCACCGGGCTCAGGTCCCCTCAGAACCTCTCCCCAGGTAACAGTCCCACGATCTCTGCGCATGGCTCTCAGGCACCACAGGCACCTATCTAATGCCTAGGACACTCACTGACAGCCGCTACACTGATGGCCCTTGTGTGCCTTCTGAAATACCCATTTAATGGACCCTCATGGAGCACTGGCTATGAGCCCAATACCCTTAGAGGCCCTGAGAATACAGCAGCTGAGCACAAACACCAAAGAAAGAGATACTGTGTTCAGAAGCCTTTTATTGCTAAGCAAATTTCATTTGGTTTCTAACCTTCACAAATTGCTAATCTGAGCTGTGGGTTATCTCTGAGTTAATTCGTCCAACCATTTTCAGGAATCGCCTGTTTTCTGCAGAAGCAGCTGTTGCACGTGCTCCTCCTCCTCTGCTCCCCCTTAGACCAACGCGGTCAGTCAGTTCATAAAAGTGTGAATTTGGTCCCTATTATAGGCACCAGGATGTTAAATGACCAAAGCTCTTCAAGGGTATTTATTACTAAAAGTATGTATTTCTAAAAGGCATATATAAAAGTCCAGAACAGCCTGTGTCTGCATTGACCTAGCCTAGGTGAGTCTGTCTCTCCTGCTGGATCGCCATCTACGGGGGGGAGGGGAGATGTGATTTGTCAGATCATGTCCCTGCAACACTGTGCACACCATCTAGCCCTAGTAAATGTGAAAAAAAAAAAAAAGTGTTGAAGTGAGTAGACTGTGGAATTTGTCTCTTTTTCCTTTCTGTGCTCTGAATCCCAGGCCCATGAGCAGGGCTTGGCACCCTCAATCCTGAGACATCCCCTGCTTTATGCTGAGAGGCAGCAGGAAGGACCGGGCCTGAGAGGAGAGCCCCAGGAGCCAGTCACCTAACTGGCCTGACAGGTGCATCTGTAAAGACCTTCTGGAGGCAAATGAAGCTCCTGCCTCCTGCTGCCTCCAGCCATCCTCCCATCCAGGTCCCACAGCCTGGCTGTCCCTGCCGTACTGTTTGGTTTGGGCTGTGGCCTCCACCCAGATGCTGACTCATGCATCCAAGCAGGCTCAACTAGAGGAACCCAAGCCCCTTCCCCTGAAAATGTGTCTGTGAGTGGCAGGTAGCCTGGCTGATAGAGGTGTCTCTCCTCAGGTGAAGGGGCCCCATCCCCACAGCGGTAACAGTGGGGGTGAAGGGGCTCCTGTCCACTCCCTGAGCTGAGCTTGTCTCTGAGAAACCTGTGCCTCCTCTAAGGCAGCACCCTATTTCCAGTTCATTCTTGGTACCACAGAATGGCAGGAACAGGGTGTTCAGTGCTCAGTTCTGCTAGCCTCAGAGACTCCCTTTGAACTCCCAGAGGTATGAGTCTGTCAGGAGCACTGGAACTAGGAGGGCCAACCTCTGACACTTCCCAGCAGTCCCGTCCAGTTTCTCGCAACATTCCAAGAAGAAGTAAGAACAATTCTCTTGGGCTGAAAAAAATTGGAGACAATCCAGGAACATAATCTTCAGATCCTGCCTCTCATCTTGGCCTCAAAAGACAGAGCCTCCCATCAAAGGACAGAGCCACCGAAAAACTCCATCAAACTGATGGCCTCTGTGAGCCAGAAATTTCCAGAAGCTCTAGGGCGGGCGGGGGGGAGGGGAGCTTTTGTGGATGTGCTCTGGGCTGAGTTGTCCAAGCCCTACTTTCAGAGGTAGAGCAAACCCTGTCAAGAGCCCCCATCTCAAAGGCGTACACTTTGCAAAGCAGGTGGATCTCTCAGGGGATGGACAATCTACATGCCCATGGAACTGGAACAAAGTAGAGTCACGGAACAGAACCTGCCCCTGAGTGTCCCTAAAAAGCAAGCAATTAAAACAAATGTGTTGGCTTTGGACAGAGATCCAGCCCTGCATCACTGCTGTGGAGGTCTGCGGGAGGGGCCACTGAGCACAGCAGACTCTGCAAAGTGGGTCTCCACTTTGGTTAGCTTCAAAGGGGCAAGCTAGATGACTTTTACAGTCATCAGATACAGCGGGAGATGCAGATACCTCTGGCTGAAAGAAACACACTTATAGCTAGTACAGTGGAGAACATCTTTCCTTGTTCATCCTAGAGAATGTCTCCCGGGCCAGAGGACGAGGCTGGTCAGAGTTGCTCTCAGTTGAACACAAGTGAGTGATTTTTAAACTACTGTTGAGCTGGAACTCAAATGCTCTCTGTGGTTCATAAAGCAGCTCTTTACATATTGGTTCCAATTTTCCTTTTCTGTTCATTCAGCATCCTCGGACAAGCTCTCTAAGTCTAAACCTCGTCCTGGCTTAAAATCTGAGGAAGGCGGCTGGGTGCGGTGGCTCACGCCTGTAATCCTAGCACTCTGGGAGGCCGAGGCGGGCGGATTGTTTGAGCTCAGGAGTTCGAAACCAGCCTGAGCAAGAGCGAGACCCCGTCTCTACTAAAAATACAAAGAAATTAATCGGACAACTAAAAATATATAGAAGAAATTAGCCGGGCATGGTGGCGCATGCCTGTAGTCCCAGCTACTCAGGAGGCTGAGGCAGGAGGATCGCTTGAGCCCAGGAGTTTGAGGTTGCTGTGAGCTAGGCTGATGCCACGGCACTCTAGCCCAGGCAAAAGAGTGAGACTCTGTCTCAAAAAAAAAAAAAAAATCTGAGGAAGCCATAATGGTGAATGTCCATGTCAACACTCTTTGCCTTCAGCTCTCAGACTCACCCTTCTCTCCCAAGGCGCCGCCCTGGGGACGTGGACCAGCCTTGATGGAAGCCATGGGACGGAGAAGGGTGAGCTGCTGCGGTCACAGCTCCATAGGTGTGCTGTGTTTTCTTCTCAGCATACCCATTTTAGGCTCGTGTGGTATTAAACTTTTCTGCCAGTAAGTAGAAAAGGCATTTAAAAAAAAAAAAAACTGAGAAACAATTTGCAGGCAAGGGCACATATTTCAGAAATGACTCAGAATCGTGTTTTGCTAGAAGAATGCTAATGAAATACAGAGCACGTATTCATGAAACTGATAATACTCCCTCAGAAAGAAAATGACTCTTATTAGACATCTGAACTTGAGCAAAACATTCATGTCATTGATTATAATATAATGGATTGGCTCCTACTCTAGCAGCAAAATTTAGCTTTAATGTAACTACAGAAGAGAAGATTATTCTATGGGGAATACTGATCGAGTGTATCTTTCTGATCATCTGAAACAGTTCATTCACCTCTGAAACTGACTGTAAACCTCAGGGAAGAAGCTTCTCAGAAATATGTGACCCAGTGAGCTAAGAGGCAACTCCCCAGCGCATCACCTTCCGCACCCACAACCTCAAGTCCAGGACCTGCAGAAAGAAAGCTCTTACCATGTCCTCTGTGACCCATGCAGAATGGTGCACTATCATGCTAGATCCAGTGACCCACAAAAAAACCAAACTAGCTAGTAAGCTGGAGCATGACTAGCACCGAACTACCGAGTTTCTGACTGTTACAAATTAATAGAGTCACAGCACATTTGTGATTCATATCAGCTGCACAGGGCGTTTCTGTAGACAGCTAACCCATTAGGGAAGCAGTCAGCTAATACTATCTGGATGTCAGATACATCTCATGTTTTGGCAGCTCTTTATTCTCTCTTTGAAAGAGATCGTGTTGACAGACATTTGCCCTTCAACTCGCGGCTCTGTTTGATGGCAGCTCTGTTTTTACAGCTGCCTTCATTGCACTTGAGAATTTTCAGCAGCCACAAATGGGGATCCTTCACAGGTAAGAGGGCCAGATAGGAAAAAATCTAGAAAGAGGGCAGGTGCATTCACAAAGCCATGCCCAGAACCTCTAGATCAGAGGGTGGACTCTCCTTCCAGAATCCAGAGGCTTGAAGTCTAAGTGGTTCAATCTCGGAGGGGACCTCTAACTTCCCTAGGAGCAGTTTTTAGAAGGATCAGAGCCGGACTGCAAAGCAAGCTTTAAACAACAAATTCATTTAAAACCAAGGGTAATAAGAAAGGTGTGAATATTGGGAGTTTCTTTTATCCCATGAATTGGATTTGATTTTCCTTAAAATTATTTCTTAAAATCATGATCATTATGATTATGTATAAGAAAAATAAGAGTTCACATATTTTAGAGATATATACTGAAATATTTACAGATAAAATTATACAATTTTTAGGCCGGGCACCGTGGCTTATGCCTGTAACCCTAGCACTCTGGGAGGCTGAGGCAGGAGGATTGCTTGAGGTTAGGAGCTCAAGACCAGCCTGAGCAAGAGCGAGAGTCCGTCTCTACCAAAAATAGAAAAAAATTAGCTGATCATTGTGGTGTGTGCGCCTTTAGTTCCAGCTACATGGGAGGCTGAGGCAGGAGGATCCCTTGAGCCCAGGAGTTTGAGGTTGCAGTGAGCTCTGATGATGCCACGGCACTCTAGCAGGGATAACAAAGTGAGACCCTGCCTAAAAAAAAAAAAAAATTATACAATTTTTAGAATTTGCTTTAAAAAAAATTCAGAGGTTGGTGAGGTTGGCTTATAAATGAAACACAATTGGCCGTAAGTTGATCATTGTCGAAGTCAGGAGATACGAGGGAGTTCATTACAATACTCTCTCTAGTTGTGTATATGTTTAAGGTGTGCTATGATAAAAAAAAGTTAAAAATTAAATATTATAAGACATGAATGTCTTTCTCAGGGACAATTATCTAATTTGAAACTTAGTTTCCTTTAACTCGTGATTTATTTGCATATAAATAAATCACATAAGTTTTGTCTTGCAAAAAAGAAACCACAGCGTTAAACCCAGGCTGCCCTTCTCTTTTCTTCTTGGTTCTGCTTTCTTCCCAGGGATTCCAAGTGAGGAGGCACTCGGTGCGATGCCTCCCATTCAACAGATGCACCCAAAACACCGTTACGTTGCCCTCACCATCAAAGCCACTCCTCACTGAGCACTGGCCATTCCGTGGAGCCTGAGGTTGTATTGCCATGGAAAGCAGCCAGGCCGCCACCTTTGACAACACCCTTTAAAGAAATGATTGCAAAACTGACTATTGACAAATCTATAAAATATCTTCAGATTCTTGAATGAGAAAAAAAAAAAGCCACCGTGCTACTGAGAGACACAGAAAGAACTCCTGCAGCTCTGTCTCCACCCCACAGAGACCAGCCATCCTTCCTTGAAGGCGGGACACGCTGGATCTGAACACAGCAGGTGCCCTCAGCGTGAGCAGAGCTGAACTGATGGTTTCTCTGTGGTTCTCTCCCATCCCCACTGAATCCTTCCCATAATCAAAAGGCAGTTCCCTAAAACAAATGAGCATGGCTGAAAGAAATCTACTTACCAAATTAAGAAAACTCTTAAATATAATAACTGAATGAAGAAAACTGGAAAACACAACACTACTAAAGAATAAAATTGAGCAGAAAGAAGCTGACATCTGCCTGGGACAGAGACAGACACCCTTTGGAATGTCGATTTAGCCCAATTATAACAGCCTTGTGGGTAGACAGGGCAAAGGGGTCTGTGCTGGGTCAGCCTAACAGGACAGGGAAGGGTGGCTTGGTGCAGAAACGGGCAAGGAAGGTTTCTGACCCCCTGGTGTGAGAGCAAAGTTGGCCAAGGTCATACGAAAAAAAGTCTGCCAGGAGTTCTGACTGGGTAATTTATAAAGAAAAGCTGTTTATTTGGCTCACGAATGCACAGACTGTACAAGAAGCATCGCTCCGGCATCTGCTTCTGGTGAGGGCCTCAGGCTGCTTCCACTCCCGGCAGAAGGTGAAGGGGGGCTGGTGTGTGCAGAGACCACCTGGCAAGAGAGGAACCAATAGAAAGAGGGGGAGGCACCAGGCCCTTTTTAACAACCAGCTCTCCCGGGGACTAACAGAGCCAGCCCCACTCGCCCCTGCCCAGAGCATTAGACGCAAACACCTCCCGTTAGGCCGCCCCTCCTAGGACTGCCACACTGGGGATCCAATTTCAACATGAGATTTGGTGAGGACAGACATCCAAACTGTAGCAGTGCCCATCTGTCGAATGCTTATTCGCTATGCACAATTATTTTCTTCTGAAAAAGCTGTGAAATCCATTTTGTGAAAGAATTCTAGTTTGAATGTCTGAATGGAATTTAATTTAGAGAAAGTCTGTTGCAAATTACCTTTAAGGACTACCTGTCAGGTTAGCTGTGTGACCTCAGGCAAGTTTCCTAACTTCTCTGTGCACCAGTTTACCCATATACAAAGCAGGGAGAATAGCAGTGCCTGCTTCACCAGGCTGGTGTAAGGATTAAGTGATTAACATGTTTGAGGGGCTGATTACATGATGTGTGAGAGATGCAGCCCTCCTTTCACCTAAGTGTCTGTGTCCTTCCCCTGCCCAGTGCCCCGGCCTCGTCCCCAGAGCAGTTGCCAGTAGCATGCACAGGGGTGCCAAGGGCTGTCTCTCCCCACACTGGCAGCTCTCCACATCTGGAGCCACGATGGAGTCTCACTTCCCAGAAGTGATGCAATGAGCATTTGAAGTGAGCAACTCCCACTCAGAAACAACTGGCCGAATGCGAACTTTGAAGGTCGGATTTTACCCACATAAATAAAGGCCATCCTGCTAATTCTTCATTAGTGACCTCACAGGGTACCACATTTAGAGTGGGAATGCAGTAAATATTCCTGGGTGAATACAATGTGACTTCATTCTATGTAACTAAAGGTATTCCATTAACACTTTTCCGTTCATTTCCAAAAAGTTTCATAAGCTGAGTGTCTCCTTCCCAACTCTAGAGCGCTCCAGCCAGTGCTCAGGTTCTCTGCCTGCCAGACCCGGCCATCCCCGTGGGGTGTCCTTGTGCCAAGCAGAAGCACAGCACCTCTTCTTGTGAGCAGGCGGCCTGCTCTAGGGCGTGCAGCGGTGAGGTCTGAGGCCTCGTGAAGTCTTTGCTGTTCATCCACGGGTTTTGCTTCTTGCACATCAGGGGCTGGGGAGCTGTGGTGAGAGGAAGGGCAGCATGAACGCCAGCATTGCCGTTGAGCAACAGTGGCAGAGGGAGTAAATTCTATTCTTAAACCATTGGTGGTGGTTAAAAAAAACATTTTTCCTCCTGCAGCTATTGTGAACACCTGACTTGTAGCATTAATTGCAGGGTAGGACAGGGAAAGATGGTAAGAGCATTTGGCCAGGCCTCATCTATGCAAGGCGACAAGGATTGAGTAGGAAAAAATCCAGGTCCTGACCTGGACAGCTGACACACAAGGGTCTCTGTTCCCTGGGCTCTGCGAGCACAGAGATTGGTGCCAAGTCTCAGCCTTAGGAGCATAGAGAGAACCCCCAGAAGGTGGCATGGTGCTGGGCCTTGAAAAACAGCTGAGTGTGTCCAGATTTGGGGTTAGGGTGTAAGACAGGAAGACTGGTAAATTCAAATTTCTCTGCTTGAAACATAAGAAAACCTAGTAAAGATAAGTATTCTCCCCGTGCCAGAGTTTTCTGCACAAAATCAAGCCTCTCCTGTCCCTGGAATGTTACATCCCAAAGATAGAGCCGGCCTGCTCCTGGACCTCAGGTGAGGGAAGCCTAAATGGCAAGGAGATCTACTCTGGTTTCCACTTCTTGGGTAGCCCTGCAGCCCCTGCGGCTCTGTTAGAACTCCTCCCCATCGGAGAGTCAAACCTGTCTCCAAGGAGATGATAGATCAGAAGCACAAGTCTCTTCCCCACACAATGTAATTTAAAGGATTTATTTGAGAAGCAGTGAAAACACGGAAGTCTGACCAAGAATCCCAGAAGCATAAAAGATGAAGTGTCTGGTCTCCTCTGACCCAAGTGTGGCCTGCCCAAGTCCCGTGACTCAGCAGCCCCAGGCAGTCACCCAGGAGGCAGCAGGCCAGGGGAAGTTACAGGTGAATGCCCCACCTAGAGCCTGAGCTGGCCAGAAGGAACCCACTGGAAACAGCAACCCCTCCCTATAGAACTCTAAGGAGTGAACTAGAGAATTTTTCTCCTACTTAATCTTAGCAAACTCTGGGGAAAGTGGATAGAAAGAGGCATGATATAAACTATCACATCAAACCCACCTACCTCTTGGATTCTTCTGCAAAGGCGGAGGCCAGGAAGGGGAAGTCAGAAGCCAGGCCTGGAGCCACACTGTTGGGTGGCAGAGCCAGCTCAGCCACTTACTAGCTGAGCAACTACAAGCGGGCTATTCTCCCACTCGTGGCCTCCATTTCTTTACAACATGAGAGTGAAAATAACACAACCACGGAGCACATGGGGGAGTTGTGGGAAGAAATGAGTGAATACATAAGTAGCACTTAGAACAGCAGCAGACAGGCAATGCATAATCAAAAATGTTAGCTATTCTTAGTAACTCGAAGGATTTGGAGGCATCCTTTTATTTAGGTATTTATTTTTGCTGGAAGATGAAATAGATCTTTTCTCTCTATTCATATATGGTGCCAAAAGCCACCCACCCTAGTAACCAGCAGACACAAACTCTATTAGGCTCACCAAACTCCAGGAAAAGTGGTCACATTTCAAAAAAAGCAGAAACACCAGAAAAAGGTAATTCTCTCACAAGGACGTTCTTTCCTTTGGCTACATTAAGACCTGGAGTTTTACATCAAAAGCATTAATAGTGAAGAAAAGGTAGCAGAATGCTGTCAATTCTGCTGACACAATCAGGCAAAAAAAAAATTTTAAGAAAAATATTTAAAATGCAGTACATACACGTGGACACAGAAATGCTTAGATGTATTTCAGAACGTGCCATCTTTCCAAGTTCAGAATGAACACCCTCAGTAAATATTTCTGTGCTTCTTTACTGGTGTCTACAACCACACCACCTCGTTGTTACCCACCGATGAACACCTCAGAATTTGGAGAAACGGTTCTTGAGAAATCTCTAACACACCTTTTAAAACTGGTAGGGACTCAGGCTACAGCGGCAGCAGCAGGAACAGCGACAGTGGCAAGTGACGCCCACCTGTACCTCGAGAGCAGCACGATGCTCCCACCACCCGGGCTGGCACGGGAGCACACGTAGGAGACATGCAGAAAGAGGTCAATTGTGCGCACGCACACAAGCACGTGTTCAGCGTCTGGCCAGGGCCCTGCAGGCCTGAGGAAAACAATGTCACAGTTCAGCATGATTTGAGAAACCCTGCTCTCCACTGAAATCTCATATTGGCAGCAGAGATCTCTGCCTGGGTAGATGCTCTCAAAAGCCAAATAAAATTAAATTGTGTTTCTCTTAGCATTCGCCCAGAGGCAAGCCCACTTCACAGTTCACAACACACCAACTCTTAAACAGCTCCTATGGGACCCTATTTAATTTACTTAACTCTTGTTGGCAATGGAAAGAGGGCCTGCCACATCTGATGGCTTGAGCGTGTTCATCCCAGTCACCTGTCTCCCCTAATACACATAGAAGAATGGAACAGAAACTGCAAACTGCTGCCTCAGACAGTAGTCACGTGGCCAGCTTTGTAAAATACACTCTGGCATCCAGCCCTGGTGGAACAGAGGTCGACAGAGACAAAATCTCAGGTTTTTACTATGTCCAAAGCATAATGGACTTTACCAAGGGTAAGTCTCTCCCAGCCTTCTCATATATATGATCTAAGAAAATCAGGCCCAACAGCCTTGCTTCTATTCTCTGTACCTGTTCTTTCTGGCTGTATTGGATTTTGCTAATATAATAAGCACAGTTGTTGCTGGGTCTTTATGCATGTGTTTTAGCTTTCAAGCAACTTGAAGTCAGCTCTTCTCTCTTATTCTCTCCAGGTTCTCACAGAGCGAGGCACAGATCTGTACCCATCATAAGCCCTCAGTAAAGGTCGAATGGAGACCACATGGATGAATAAACAGGGATTTGCAGGCTGGAAGTCAGAGGCCATTCCTTGAGGGTGTGTTTAGCTACAGCATCCTGTGCAGTGACTAAGTAGAGAAAGGCCGCTGAGAACATACAGATCTGGCTTTCATTAGTTACGAGATGGGCTACGGAAGGAGGAAAATGGATGTCTTGTCCACTCCCAAAGAGAGTCCCCTCCATATGCTAAGGGGAGACTGAGAAGCATGACTTATTCTACATAATTGCAATCATAGTCCAACCCAAAGTCAACCATTGCCATGGATAATCAGGATAATATTTGGAAAATATCTGCATGTCAAAACTGACATTTTTAGAGGCCATGGAGAAATAGGTCTCCAAAGTCAGGGTTTGTTGAGAGAGGACATACATTATTCTAGACTCCAAAAGCTCCCTTGGTCTCCAAAGATCCATGCCTAGCCACCTGAACAGTGGAGTTTTCTATCAGCCTGAATCAAGTGAACACAGAGGACATCGAGTCAGGGAAGCCCCACCCAACAGAGAGGGGAGCAGATGCATTCTGGCCAGCAGGCAAGGTGCTGAGGGAGGGATGCAGGCAGAAGAGGAGATGAGGGAACTTGAGGCTCAGTTAGAGTGAGAACATCCCACATGCTACTCCACGTCCACACAGGGGAGGCAAGGGTGGCCTGCCTTCGCTTCCTCGTGGCTACAAAGGGGCCCAATGCCCCTTGACCCTGGAAAGCATAGCTTTGAGCTAGCCTGCCACAAGGTCACCATTGAGGAGCCTGGAGATGGATAACAGACAAGACTGAGATTTAGAGGATCTTCAGGGCCAAGAAGATCTAAGCAGGAGGTCCCAAAGGACCAGGAGAGCCAGCCAGATCCAGGGGTCCCAGAACTGGGTGCTCGAAGACCAGACCAGGCCAGCCCCAAGCCCCACCCAGCAATCGTCTGCTATGTCTCAAAAGCAGGCTGAGTTCAGAGGCCCCACCACACACCCCGAGAATCTATAAGCATCACCTTCCTCCAGCTGCCAAGCTGGGACAGAAGAGGGTGAAAGAGACACCCCTGGAGAGGCAAATCTTAATTTTGATTTAACTGTATTTATCCAAAAGGAAGTGAGTTACACCAAAAGAGTCCCAGTTGCTTTCAGTAGGCAAGTTCAAGGTTCTCCCTCCCCTCCCTGCCATCAGCAGGAAATGATGAGATCCATATAGAGAATTTTGAAAAGGAAATAAGTTATCATTTTCTGTACCTCTGAGTTTCAATGTGTAAATTTTTCCTCTGCTAGAAACATGTGCAGTATGAGAAGCCCAGCACACAGAAGGAGCTTAATTCATGCTGCTGATTTAATAAATTTTTGTCACAGATATGCCAGAAAGCTCCACTGATGGAAACACCTCCATTAGCAGAAGTTTGTGCCAGACAGAAGACACATTGATTGGAGATTAAGAGAAAGGACACTTGACTTTGTAGCCTAGAGGCCCAGGTTTCAGGCCCAGGGTTAGCTCAGCCCTGTGTAATCTGGGGTAAATCATGACACTGTCCTGGGCTTCTGTTTCTTTCTTCAGTATGAGTGAATTGGTTCAGACAATTTCTAAAATTCTCCTATTAATTAGTAATTACATTAATATCAATAACCATAAGCATTCCTTAAGCACTTACTGGCTGCCAACCACTGTGTTACTTACTTTGTTAGCATACCCCCAATTCATTTTTAAAATAATCTTATGAAGGAAGCAAAAACCATTATCATCTGCATAAGATATGACTGCTTACATAGAAACTCCCCCAAATCCATAAACAAATGATTGAAAATGGTAAATTTAGTGAAGACATAAAATATATACACATCAAACAGCTAGGAAGTTTAATTAAAGAGACAACACTGTTTACAACAGTATTAGAAAATACCAATTCTCTTAGAACAAATTAACAACAGATGTTCAAGACCTTTAGAAGGAACGGTATAAAGCTACTAAGAGATATTAAAGAAGGTCGTGGGTTGTATGATTGAAAATTAAAATTTGATCTATACATTCAGTACAATTCCCATCAAATTCCCAATGCTTTTTTAAAAAAATAGAACCTGAAAAGAAGACTCTAAACTTATTTGAAAGAGTAAAGGACCAAAACAGCCAGAAAAAAAAGAGAGCAGGAACTCACCTTACCAGGTATGTGGACTTATGAAGCTATAGTAATCAAAACCCTGTGGTGTAGGTGCCTGGATGGAAAAACAGACCATGGAATACGAACGAGATCTCAGAAAAAGACCCATATAAAATTTGGTACATTACGGAGGATAAAGAAGGTCAGTGACGAAAGGAGTATAAAATGATAAATTTAAATACATTAAAATCAAGAACTTTTGTTCACCAAGAGATACATTTAAAAAGTGAAAAGACAAAGCAGAAACTGGAACACAATATTCATAAGATCAACCACAGAACTTTAGTGCCAAGAATATATACAAAACTGCTACAAATCAATTTTGTTAAAAACACACAAATCACCCAGTATAATAATAATGGGCAAAAAAACACTTACGAGGATTTCACAGAAGAGAAAACATATGTGCCCCATAAATTTACGATGAGATTCATGAAGGAGAATCAAAACCATAATGAAATCACATGTTATACTCAGTCAATTAGCAAAAAGTAGAAAGCCTAACACAATTAAGTGTTGGAGAGGATGGAGCTCGTGGAGTTGTAGGTTGGTGCAAAGTCTTTAGGAAATGGCTTCACGTTATCTCCTAAAACTGACTTTCACACGTTGTCTGACTTGATTCCCTTCGAGGTCCACAGCCAAGAGAAACTCTTACACTTGTACAATTGCAGACAGAAGCACAAGTAGGATCACAACAGCACTATTCGAACTAGCAAAAGTCAGAACAAATAAATTACAGTGACACACCATAGCATGCGTTTTAGCAGTACAGCCTTAAGTGAAAAAAAGTAAGTCACCAAAAGTTTTATAAAGTTAAAAATAATTGAGACTAAAATATACATACTTTCTAGCAATACATACAGAAGCATAAAACCAAATAAAAAGGGAAGTAGTTGTGTTAGGGACACAGGATTCAGGATGGTGGCAACCTCCGGAGTTGAGAGAAGGGGTTAATGAGACAGTGGGGACTAGCTGCTAAGATGAAGGTTATTGTGCTAACGTGGCTTTTGTTTTGGGTGGTAGATTGGTGAGTGTTCATTATACTATTGGCAATAACTAAGTGCATAACTGAATAAAAGACAAAGCCATGCACAGACCACTGGTGGAAATTGCTATGACCAAAGATTAAGATTAATCTAATTCTTCAGCTCCAAGGAATTGGGAGTGGGGAGACCCTATGTCCTATGGAATAAATACTATTACCATCTGCATGTTACAGGCAAGGGAACTGAGGCTCAGGCTGGTTCAGCAATTTTCCCCAGGCCACACAGCTAGCAAATAGCAGAGCTGGGACACACAGCCAAGGCATGATTACACCCACGTAATCAAGAGGCAGCCATAGGCCATGCATTTATAGGTGGCCCGTTGACTAGAAGAAGACCCCATGGTGTCCATAATGACAGTCTCTTATTTGAATCCTGGAACATTTATTCCCACACTCACTCTTGACGGTGTTTATTTGCCATCATAACGTGGAGGTTTTGGAACACTCCCGTGAGCCGATAACCCCCCACCCCCGCGTGCACACACATACTCAAAATATTTTCTGGCACATTTTCAAATCATTTTCATATTCTTTTTGAGCAGTTTCATTTTCTAAACCTGTTACTTCAGAACTCATTCATAGGGAACCTATGAAAGAAATTCTGCTCAGCATTGACTAAGCATATGAGTAAGTTTTTATTTTAATAGCACCATGTGGGAGGTTTCTTTATAAATGAATGGGGAGGAGAGGAGGGAATTCTTGCAAACTGCCCACAGACAAGAGCTAATACCTACAAAAGCCCCGTAACACAGAGTCACTCTTTTCAGTTTCAGGGTAAGCTCTTTTTGTAACATCTTTTACAAAAAAAATAAAAAGTCAACAAATAATCTTTTTAACTTGCTGTGGCTCTTAAAAATAACTGCTGTCTGATGAATGTAAATTCACAGACCACAGATACAGACAGCAAATTTACCAGGATCCCGTTCTGTGTCTGATGTGCTTGTGCAATAGAAATACTCAGCTTGAGATCGAGGAGGGTGGGCTGGTCCAAGTTTAGCACCATTATTTTGCATTGTTCAGCTGCTAAATTCCATAGGCAAGGTCACTTTCAGAAAGATTGGGCCATGAGCGGACTTACGATGGGCTGTAGGCAGCGTCATCCTGTGAAGGACGGTCAGAGCTGGACAGTATTAACCGTGAGCTCTCTGGCCCCAGGTTGCACACTCTGTCTCTTCACCATCACTGAGGTGGCACCATCTCTAGAGGGCAGCGCCCAGAGGAGCTGTAGCTGAGCACATGGTATGTGACAATGTGGAGCCTCCAAGGGAGTGGCTGGGGCTGGTCCCCCTAGAGTTGGTTAACTCCCTACCTGCCCCACCTAAGTAAGTGTGTGTTGTGTGTTTTGAATGCTCAGGACGTGTCCCCTAGTTCTCTTTCCCACAAGATGGCACCCCAGAGCCTCTTGCAATGAAGGGCAGGGTCTGGATTCTGGCCCCTCCCTGGGTTATGCCTAGCAAGTACCTGCAGTCAGTCTGTCCTGAAGAGGAGTGACTCACCCAGCTGAGCCACTTTGCAATAACTTCAATAACTACCTCTCTCTCTTGGCCTCCCCCAACACAGGGACACAAAGGACCCACATTCCCAGCTGAAGACCATTTTCCAGGCAATGGTCTAATGGCCAGGGCCATCCTGAGCCTCCTCAAGCAATTCCAGTGCCAAAGGGTCTGCCTATGCTCCTGCCAGGGACCTCGCATCAGAATAGAGTTGGGGGGTGGTTCTCATTCTCACCCTTCTGTCTTCCTTTCTCCTTCAGACCCTGACTGCCCCTTCCCCCTGAGCTTCTGCAGGTGGCCACGCCAGGGGCTGTACAAGCTGAGGGCCATGCTGGGGTTCAAGGGATGCTGCCCAGTCCCACAGTCTTGTGGGGTCCCCAAGTTGGGGTGGACACACAGCCCAGAGCAGTCTCTTGTGGGGGGATTTCCTAAAGAGCATCTCTATTGTTATGGACTGAACGTTTGTGTCCCCCACCCCCAACAAATTTACATGTTGAAACCCTGACCCCCAATGTAGTTACCTTTGTAGGTAATTAGGTTTAAATGAGGTCACGAGGGTGGGGCTCTCATGATGGATTTAATGCCCTAGTAAGAAAAGGAAGAGATCAGAGCTCTCCCTGGCTCCACCATGCGCAGGCACAGAGAAGGCTGCAAACCAGAAAGAGAGCCCTCACCAGACACTGGATCTGCCGGCACCTTGATCTTGGGCTTCCAGCCTCCAGAACCGTGAGAGATAAATGGCTGTTGTTTGAACCCCCTACTCTGTGGTATTTTGTTAGAGCAGCCCCAACGAACTAAGACACCTAACATGCCCCTGCCTGCCCAGAGTGAGTTACATTGCTCCTGAAGGACCGCTGTGAGCTCAGACATATAGGGCCGAAAGCGGGAGGCGCACGCTGCCACTTGCCCATAGATTGTTACTGCAAAGCAGCCCTAGGACAGCTGGGGCTGGGGTGGAATCTAGACCACCGCATATTGGATTGTCCATGGACCTCTTTTTTGCTTTCTAAATAGGCCCGATTTCCACAGCAGAACTCAGTCACTCTTCCTTTATTTTATTTTTTATTTTTAATAGGTTGTTTTTAAAATTACAAGTTTATAATCATTATAGATATTCAAAAGCTTCAGAGGTGTATAGGGGAAAAGTCAGACCTCAGAAGTGCTCAAGTCCAAAGGCGAGTGGGGAGCACCCCCACTTGTCCTCTGTGTCCATACAGCGGATGCAGCCATGGCTAGAGGCATGGACATGGGGGATGGGCACAGACTCATCCGCCCCTCTCTGGAGGAAGCTGACCTTGTGCACTCCCTTCTCTGAGGCGACTGTCCCACATGGTGCTAATCCAGCCACAGCTGTCGGGAAATGACCTGCCCTGGCAAATTTTCTCTAGGGATGCAGGGTGGGGCTTTCTAGATGAGGGACTACTCCTAAAGCCCTCATGTAATGCAGGAGTGATTTTCCCTTGCACTAACTACAAAGAAAGAGGAGTGGGGGACTGTTTGTGGATCTTTAATGCTATTTTTATTTTCTCAGCGTTATCTTCAATATTTCTTAGGATGCTTGTCCTAAAATTAGAAAACTGGTATGCCCTAGTGTTTTTAGTTCTTCTTCATGACATTTTATCTCACCTAACTTTCATTCCTGAGTTACCAAATGTAGGTGTATATTTTTTAACACTGGCACCAGAATCATCCCTTGATGACAACTGGATAATCTTGCTGTGGAATATACTGCTTGTTTTAAAGATTATAAAACAGCAAAAGTTGAAATGACTACACAATTACTAAAAACACAAGAGTGGGGAGGCACATAAACAACATAGTTCACAGCAGCCGGACAAAGGATGGTGGCATTTCTGTCTACCTACTTACCCCTTGAAATGGGAAATGATTCATGCTTCCCACCTCACCCCCTACACAGCTTCGAGATTATATAGTTTTTAGTTTTTCATTAAGGAAACTTTGCATTATTTCAAGAGTTTCGAACCCCCATTATTCAAAATCATATAGAATATTTCTGTGCTGCTTGGGTAGGAGCGGCACTCCTTTCTCTTTCGTCGCCAAGATCTCCATCACTGGGCCATGTAGCCCCGCACCTCCTAGAATGCCGGGGAGTAAGGGGTCCCTCCTGTGGCCCTGCATTCTCACCCCAAAAGGCTGCCCAGGTTGCCAGGCCACCTCCACATGTCTGAGCAAAGTGAGGCCACCTCACCCATTTGGTCTAGGGCGGGGGAACTTCTCTGAACGTGGCCCGGGTGTTTGAGAGAGCACCACCCCAAGACCCCCCCGTCCCCCCAACACACACACACCAGGTATGTTACTCTCTCAGACCTGGCCGTGCTCAGAATACCGCTCAGATGGGGAGGCACTGCTCCCGCGCTCTCAGCCCTGAGGCTTCTGTCTGAAGCCGGGTAGTCTCGGTGCCACTGACCATTACTGCAGAGCCCACCCACCTCCCTCTGCCGGCCCCCAACATGCCAGGTGCCAACCAGCTTGAGCTACGGACACCGTAGACGTTTAGAGCCCTTCCTCCACCCTGAGCAGTAAAACACTGTCTGAAGTCGTCGCAATTGCCTCCCACACCTATACCTGCTGGGCAAAAGCTTCAGGATGGGTCCTGCCTGGGTCATGTGAACAAACGTGACTCTGAACGAGCCAATCCTCCAAGATGGATCCCGAGTGGCTAATTGGGCCTGAATTTAAAATAGAGCCACGCCCCCATTTGCTGACTAGAGGTCACCCACATACTCAGTTCCGCAAAAACCCCACCTCTGTTCAACTTTGGGGCTTTCAGAGCTCACCTGAACCGACCAACCAACATTCAGCCATGTCAACCAATCAGAATGAAGCAAATTTGAATCCTTCATTTGCATAAATGGACCTGATTGGGAAGCTGGGCCGGCACTTTCACTATAAAAACCAAACCTGCCTTTTGTTCTCTTACACGGAAGGCTACGTCTCCCCATGTTGCAAACTGTCAACTGGAGTAAAGTCTCTCCTCCGAAATTCCTTTTCAGAGAACTTTCATTCACAGTCACCTCAAACTGCACCCTCCTTATCACTCTCCAATAACACACCCCAATTTGGGCCTGTCTCTTGGTTCCCCTGGATCGTGCTATAGCCCACTGAGGGGCCTAATTCTTTCTTTTTGTTTAATATTTTCGTCTTACCACTGAAACTTCCTACAAACAATTATCAACCATGAGAAATTCTCCAAGGCCAATGGCATCCCTTTGGGAGGCAGCCCTTTGTGCTCAAATCGGGAGGCCTGAGGCTCTCTGTCGTGAGTGGAGCACGTGTGCAAGCCAAGTCCCAGGAGCCACCTAAACCTCTCACTGCCTCAAGCTGAGGCCAGTGCCTCTGCCTAACAGAGGCCTACTGGCAGCTCCTGGGTAAGGCAGACAGCAGGAAGAACTGGCAAAGTGGTTTAGCATGCAGGAGCCTGGGGTGGGGTGGAGGAGGTGATGCTGAGCGGGGAAGGTATGCCATCTGGGGGTGGGGGCAAGGGAAGAGTAAGTGAGGGAAGAAGGAGGCAACAGGGAGCATGGGTAGGGGATCCATGAGTGGGTAGGGGGTTTCTGAAGATAACACTTGAGTACTGGAGCCAGCAGGGTGTCCAGGAAACAGCTGGTGACAGGGAGGCTTGGGCAGGAGGGTCACTCACAGTTGAGGTGATTTATACCACCCTAAGGAGCCCTTGGCAGGGTCTGAGTTTGGGCACTGCACAATCCATCACCGCCATCCAGCACCACAGGCAGGAGAGCCAGAGCCACCAGGGCAAGTGTCTCCTCTCATCACAGCCACTACAACTCAGGCCTCCAACAGCACAAGCTTTCACATTTGATAATCACTTGGATAAAACTGGTCCTAACATAGTGTCAGAGTCATTTGAGGGAGAAAGAAATAGCATCATATGGTGTGCAAAAACATACTGCAAGCCTCCCCCTAAACTTGCAAAACGTATCCTTTTCTTTGCCAGAACCAATATATTATCACATATTTTTTTATAATATCAGGAAGATCTTTCAGTACCAATGAATGAATGAAAAGAAATATTATAAATAAGCACTCTTTAAAAGTTATGGCACTGAACTTTACAAATATCATTGCAAATTATCACATCACTTAGAGGGGTTGTGGAATATTCCACATTCCGTAAGGATATCCCAAGGAAATGCATATTAGTGTTAAATGAAAATTATGGGAGCCCATTGTTTTTAGACTGAGCTCCTGCACTAGACCCCAACAGATCACACCAAACCAAAATGGAGTCACTCATGCTAAATGTCACATAAACTGAAATGTTAAAGAAACAGGTGGATCCCCAAAACAACCAGTTTTCCCTAAAAACAGGAGATTTTCAGTCTACCTGAGTCAGCCTAATAAGGAAGTCCCTCCTGCTTTAATCCTTACAAAAAAATGTAACCTGATGGTAACTGATCAGGTTTTTCTCTCATGTTGTATTTCCTCGTTCCCACCTTATAAAACTCACTGTTCTGCCATTGCCCAGTGGGAGCTCTCATTCGATTTTGTAGAATGGAGGCTGCCCCAGTGCGTAAATCCAGAACACACCAATTAGACCTATAACTACATCTGTTGTAATTTTGTCTTTTGACACTAGCATGCGTAGTGCCAGGCTGGAGGGGCTGGCACGCAAGAAAGAACTGACCAGGACTGACGGGCTTACAACCTTAAAAGGACATTTAACTTCCTGCCCAGGACAGTGCTATGACCAGAGCTGAATGAGACGTTTCTAGGGCGGGGGAGAAAAAGGCCAGAGACCAGCCAACAAACCTGAAGTTACTGGTCCCTTCTGCAGGGTGCTACGCCTGGGTGAGACAGCCTCCTCAGGAATGCTGGGCCCAACCACTCGCTGCTCTCCAGCTCTGGCCCAGATACAATTTTTCTTTATATCCCTATTACTGCCTGATATTCTGTTCTATCACGATTGTTCGTTTATTGTCTCTGTGTGCTACTAGTATCTCAGTTCGGTGAGGACAGAGCCTCAGGCTCATACCGATCAGCACCCCACAGGGCAGGCATCCTTAGTTCCGCCACCATCACCATGGTCACAGACCTGTGCACTGTGCCACCCTTCCCACAGGGGTGCTCTCCTAATCTCCCACAATCCTGCACTCTGAGTGACTGTCGCCCTGAGTTACAGATGGAGACTTCCTGGTCCCACAGCTGGGAAGAGGCTGAGCTAGGACTCAAGCCAAGTTTTTACTGAGTGATGTGGATACTCTCGAGGGTTTCTGGGGGTACAGGAGGGTGGGCAGAGCACCCCCACAGCTGCAGAAAGATCCCCATGAGGTGCCGCCGCTCTACCCTCAAGCTGCCTCTTGACCACTCTGGCCCCTCTGGCCCCTCTACCCACCTGCACCCCACACACCCCACTCAGCCCACTGCACCCCACACCTCCCGCCTGGCAGAGCAAGCAAATCCTGAAGAAGAAAGGGGAGACAGCAAACAGATTTTTTTCCCTCACAGTCAGTTTTCCGTCCTCTTGCATAGGTGAGGATGCCCCAGAAAGGAAAGAGGGGCAGGGAACTGACATTACTTCAGCGCCTACCTTGTGTCAGCCACTGTCCTGGTGATCTTTTGGTCTGTCACCTCTTTTAATCCTCAAAGCAAACCTCTGGGTATATGTGATCATTCCGACTTTACAGTGAGGAAGCTGACACACACTCACACACGCGCACGCGCACACACACACACACACACACACACACACACACACGGGCAGAGCTGGGAGTCCAGCCCATGGCCCAGTGGGGGACGATTAGCGGCAGCCCAGCGGGAGTGAAGCCTGAAGGGGGAGGTGGCCCCAGAGAGCACCTGCCTGGGGTACCTGGGGTGCCTGGGATGAGCAGAGGAATGAAGAGTGGCCCCAGCTTCAGCCCTGGAGGCTGGTTGGATGTGGTGCCAACAGCAGGGACCAAGTTCCCAAGGGAAGGGAGGGTGGGGCTGAGAGGCAGCAGGTTTGGTTTAAGGCGTCGCGGGGTGAAAAAGCCCTTCATGTTTAGGGAAATGGTGATTGCCAGTGTCTCTCTGCACTGATTAGCACCCACAGAGACGACCCATGATGGCCCCCCAAGGGATGGGGCGGCTCACGGTGGCCGCCTCACAGCCTTGGACGCTGTCAACTCACGGCTTCAGTTCTCCGCACCTCGCAAGCCTTGGTGATGAGCAGCAGCGCCAGGGTCAGACAGAAGGCCAGGGGTCCAGCAAGCAGGGGCACCTGGGCTCCACTTTACCTAGCAAGCATGTGGGGGAGGCAGGGGTGCGGCAGGGGTGAGGGAGAAGGGAGGAGGATGCAGGAGCGTGGGATAAGGAAGGAGCCAGCAGGGAATCCCCAGCCCTTGGACTGAGGTCTGGTACTGTTCCTGGAGAGTGAACTCAGGAAATCCCAGAACCAAAAATCAACCCACATGACAATTATGGCTGTGCCTGAGTAATGTGGCATCTGTACACAGACATCAGGACACAGAGGGGACATGGGGGAGGCTGCCCTCCCGTGTTTGATAAAAAAACTTCCTGAGAGCCGGGGATGGCCACAGTTTGACTTAAAATTTTTCCTGGGCAAGGGAGCTGCCCACAGGGGTGGCCAGAGTGATCGCACGAGCAGCTCGACATAAAACACTGTTCACGATCATTACCAGCTGCAAGGTCTCAAATGACACTCAAATGTATTGGAGCTTCCATTTCTTCCCACAGAAAATGGAAGATGGGTTCGGCTGCATTTATTTGGAGACTATTCTCATCACTTCAAAGACACAATTTGGGCTGGGTGTGGTGGCGGGAGGATCACTTGAGCCCAGAAGTTCGAGACCAGCCTGGATAATAGCGAGACCCCATCTCTACAAACACTAAAAAATTAGCTGGGCACGGTGGCACATGCCTATAGTCCCAGCTACACAAGAGGCTGAGGCAGGAGGATCACCTGAGCCCAGGAGTTTGAGGTTGCAGTGAGCTATGATGACACCACTGCACTCTGGCCTAGGCAACAGAGTGAGAGACTGTCTCAAAAAAAAAAAAAGACAAGATTTGAATCCTAACAAAGAAACAAGGGTGTTGGATGCTTTAGGTGTCATGCCTCAGTAGCCCTTCTGGGATTTCCTGATTTCACTCTCCAGGAACAGTACCAGACCTGAGCCCAAGGGCGGGGAATCCCCAACCGCCCCCTCCCTAACCCAAAAACAATTGGTGAAAAAGTCAAAACAAAAAAGAAATGAAGCCCGAACCCGACGCCAAACAACCGGGTCTAGTTCCTAGCTCTGAGCCTTAGTTTTCTCACCTATAAACTAAAGGCCATAGCACTAGATGCGTGGTTTTCAACCTCTTACTAGCAGAATTATTTGTTAAATACAATTTTGCACATAGCCCCAGTGATGATAATGGCTAACATTTATTATCTGAACACATTTTAAGAGCTTCATGTATATTAATTTATTTAAATCTCTCAAGTGCCCTATAAGGTAAGAGCTAATATTATCCCCATTTTTCAGATGAGGAAACTGAGGCATAGAGTGCCCAAGGTCACTCAGCTAGTAAAAGTAATGAAGCCAGATCGAAACGTTGCTCCAAAAACCACACTCTCAACTACTATTTCTGGACAGAGAAATGCTCTGCTTGGTGTGGAGTTTGAAGGGCTGTGGGTGAAGTCTCATCTTCTCCTGTGTCCTTTGTTCCCCTTCCCTACTCAGAATCCCGAGGTACAGCCACAAAACCCTCAGGTTTTACACACTACTAGAGCAGTCTAAAAAGTTCTCTTCCAGCACTAAAATTCAACCGTATCCCTAAAAGCTCATTTCTCATGGAGGTAGCAGGGTTAAATGGGGCCTTCGGTGCAGTACACAGGTAGCACAGGTACAGGTGTGTTAGCAGCTGCAGGAGTGGTAGTGCTGTTAGCACAGCCTGGGAAGGTCACATGCGCATATTTAAACTGTGCCCAGGGAATTTTATAATACATTCAGAATCAGGAGAATGGGGAGAGAGGCGGGGGGACTCAAGCCTTGGCAAGAAAAGGGGAAGCACTTAGCTGAGAGGCTAGAGGAAGGTATGTAATAATAAATGCCTGAGAAGGGCAGAAAACGTGCCCGGGTGGGGAGGCTGGAAAGCAGTGGAGTGGAGGGAGTGGGCGAGGGGGATGAGCTGGCAGAGGGCCGAGCTCCAGAGCAATGCAGGAGTCAGGGCTGGGCAGAGGGGAAGTGCTCAGATTTCAATCAGAGGTGTTGTAGGCTGTGCTTATGTCCATTTGCACAGTGCTTGATCAATGTGATTAAAGGACTTCATTTATTTTTCCTTCAATAAACAAGCAAACGGATAGCACTCGGACAGTGAAGTGCTGGTACATGTTTAACAGCGAGCTCTACAAATAACTAAGCATTGATTTACAATATTTGCTGATTTCCACTGTGTAAATACTCCCACGTAGCCCATTTCAAGCTGCCAACATGACGTTACTTAAGTCCGAATCAGGAAGAGAGGTACAGTCACATACTGTTGTCCCATACAGCATTTCCATCAGACAGACAGGATAGATGTTAATAACCTCAAGAGCACAGGTAATAGGAAAATGCAGTAAAATAGGAAGTGATGGGTTTTCAGTATCCATTACCTTTGTTTTTGATTTGTTTACCTGGAGGCTTATGTAATTTTTAATAGTTGCTGTGGTTAACAACCACCTCCCAAAGTTCCTGAAGATCTTGTAGTCAGCTCTGGCTAGCCAGTGCTGGCCGGTCCAGCACCTCTGCACGTGGGGGTTTGCAGAAGAGGAAGGGGGTGTGGCCACTGCCCAGGAGAGCCACCCCCTAGGAGAGCCCACCTGGGGCTCAATCCCAGCAGAGCTGCAGGCACTTGGGAACCACATGGCTCAGAACTTAGGGCCTCCCAGCAGGAAACAGGCGCTGAGAGAGACTGGGAAATCATGTGCGCTGTTAATCCCGGCAGACAGCGCCTGTTCCCACGGACACTTCAGAAAAGGAAGTGCACTGGCCAGGCAGGAGCCCCTGGGGAATTTCAGGGATGTGTCTACAACAGGCTATGAAAGAATCTGTGGGAATGTGCTGGAAGGACAGCACCGGAGCACAAGGCAAGGGAGGCTGGGGGAACAGCAGAACCTCTGGACAGGCCCAGAAAGAGGCAGAAACTCTGGCCTCACGGCCTCCCAGAGCCTCTATCTGGATTCCCAACCCTGAGCTTACTTGGAATTTCTAAAGGCTTAAAATGTTGGGTGGTGGCAGGGAGGCAGGGACAAGAAAGATGAAGAGGAGAGGTGGCCAACATTGACCCTCACTCCCCACTCTCCTGAGGGTGAACTTTCCCCAACAAGCCTCCCCACGTTTACAGAGCAGGAGCGCTGAATACATGGCCCCCGTAGGCCTCAGACTCCTGTTTAGTAGGGTTTCTCCCTCACCTGGCACACTAAGCTTATAAACTGCCCAGGTATAGGACAATAGCAATCAAAAGAGGACTCACAATAAGCTTAGGTGTCAGGGTCTAGGACAGAGCACAAGTGGAGCAGGGCCAACTCTAGCCTGGCCTTGCCCATGGTCTGCTGTGAGACTCGTGGGTACTGGAGGGGCCCAGGCTAGATCACCCCTGAGAGTTTGCAAGCTTCTCACACATAGAAGGTGACAGCAGAGGCTGGGACAAGCAAATGCATGGCACTGAGAAACGAGAGGGTCACCAGGTAAAATACAGGATGTTAAACAGAAAGTATAGGAGGCCATTTTTTTGGACTTAGTTCCTGCATTAGGCCCCAACTGACCAGACTACAAATCAAAACAGAGTCACCCATGCTAAAGTTCTACCAAACCGAAAGTAAATTGTTATCTGACCTTCCAAGAAATCAAGATGAGATAAACAGCCAATTTCCCCCAGAGGCCAGTTTCGGTGTGCAATAGGCTTGATAATGAAGTTCCTGCAGTTCTAATCCTTAACCCAAGGTAACCTGTTGTTAGCCAGTCAGTCATCTTTCTATTGTTCATTCTCCCTGTTGCTGAGTTACATGGAAAGGCCCAATCCGCTTTTTGTTCTTTGTTTCTGCTGTCTTCGGTCCTTTCTGTCTATAAAACCAACCCCCTCTGCTCAACTCACTGGAGCACTTATTCTATTCTATGGACTGAAGCGATACCCGATTCTAGAATTGTAGTAAAGCCAATTGAGGCTTTTAAGCTAAATTTGCTGTAATTTTGTCTTTTGACACAGATAAACAACAAGTAATGCTTAGTATAAGTATGTCCCAAATATTGCATGGGACATATTTTATGCTAAAATAGTATTTGTTGTTTATCTAGAATCCAAATTAAACTGGACATCCTGTTTGTTTGTCTGTCTGTTTCCACTTAATCTGACAATCCTCAAAATAGGCCTATTTTGTCCCCTAACCATGTGTGATATTGTGAAATATATATTTGGTCTTTGACCTTGTTTCCTGGCATACGACTCCTAAAATGCTTGTAATCTCCAGAGTGATGCCTTTTTGTACGCTAACGATTGGTGGCCGGCAGCCCCAAGGAAGCTTCAGACGGGGGCTGGTCACTAGAAAGACCAAGGCAGGAGTAGAGGGTTGAGACTTTCAGCCCCACCCCAGCCCCAACCACTGGAAAGGGGAGAGGGGCTGAAGGTTGAGTCGATCACCAGCGGCCAGCAGTTTAATCAATCATGTCTACATAATGAAACTCCCATAAAAACCCAAAAGGACAGACTTTGGAGAGCTTCGGACAGCTGAACAGGTGGAGGTTCCTGGAGGGTGGCACACCCAGGAAGGGTGTGGAAGGCCCACATCCCTTCCCCCATACTTCCCCCTGCGCATCTCTTCATCTGTATCTTTTGTAATATCCTTTATAATAAACCAGAAAACATAAGTCAGTTTCCCTGAGTTCCGTGAGCCGCTGTAGCAAATCAATTGAACTCAAAGAAGGAGTGTCAGTCAGTCAGAAGTTCCAGAGGCCAGACTTGCAACTGGCATTGGAAGTGGGGAGGTGGTCTTGTGGGACAGAGCCCCCAACCTGTGAGATCTGACACAATCTCCAGGTAGATAGTGTCAGAATCGAATTGGAAGACACCCAGCTCATGACGGTTGCAGAATTTGTTTTCTTGGTGTGTAGAGGGAAACCCCAACAGATTAAGTCACAGAAGACTTCTGTGTTGATTGTTCTTGAGTGAGAGAATAGAAAAACCACTTTGAGTGTGATTTTTCCACTCTCAGACCATGCCTGTCTGAAATTTAGCCACAATTTTTCCCTCAAAGGCCAGACAATCATTTTATGACTCAGCCTCATGGCTTTCTTGCCACCCCACATATCCCTAGGCACATTTCATAACTCAGGACATGCCACCAGGACAACCAATGTCCATGGGAAACTGTAATACAAGTTTCTGCCTGAGCCAGCACTGCGCCAGGTGCCTTTGTTGAACTATCACTAGGCCTGTGATTTTGATATCATTGTTACCATCCCTATTTTGCAGACAAGAGAACTGGGTGTCAAGGGCCAAACCAAGCAAGATATGCAAGATTTGAAATTTGTTTTTGCATTGCTTTATTCTTTTGTAATCAAAAAATCCCACGCTTATGATATAAAATATGGAAAGTACATATGAAGAAAAATGAAGCAAAAAATGGCATCTGCAATCCCTCTCCTACGGGAAATTACTGCTAAGAAGACATTGAAATCAATATTTCCAGTCATCTCCACTTTGAAAAGGAAGATGTGCTGCTTTTCTTCCTTGGAAATACTTTCTTCTACATGACAAGACAGACAAAGACATCTCCTTCCATGCAGGATGTGACATCACTCTCTTCCCTAAAAGTTGCCCACGGGCCATTGCAGCCTGCCCTCCACCTTATTGTCGTCCAAAAGACCACCAAGATGGCTAAATAGTAGAAAAGAAAGCTTTATTGGCAATATTAGTTTGCAAACCAGGAAGAGAGATTCCCTGGCATGTATTGCAAATGCTCTCTCTTTGAAGATGGGAAGGGCAGGCTGGTTTTTATGCTTCACACAATGCAGTCTTACATATTCAGCGGGTATGGAAGGAAAGCTGTGCATATTATGAGGGGAGTGGAGCGCATGTGCAGTGAGTAAACATGTATGCAACATAAATCCCATGGTCATTTGGGGCAGGGTTTTAGCATTAAAATGAGGTAGAATTTGGCTCTTTACATCAGCAGGTGAACTACAGGACCCAAAGATAGTTTGTGCGCAGTCTCCATAAGCTGGCTGAAACTGGCTTAAGGTGTGCAATTGCTTATCAATAGAAAATGTTTGCAAGGCCAGTGCTCTGTCCAATCAGAGTTATAGTGACCTGGGTTGTAAATCAGAGTTAAGAGGGGGTCTGATAATTTGCCTGGTAGCTCCAATTGTTAGGGAGTTTAGAATGAGTGTGTTTTTTCTTGTAGCCATAGGAATTTAGAAAGTTGGCATGCCAGCCGAGCCCTGAACTCCCAACCTCTAGGTAACTTGTTTTCTTCAACTTAGGATCCATCTTAGTTGATAAAGGGGCATCTATTATTATTTTGGTCCCTCACATCACATTGTCTACAAGAAAGCTGACCTGAATCCCATCTAGTTGATTCACATCTGTTTTCTCTGTGCAAACCCTGCAGCCTGGCCTTGCTCTCGTGGCTATGATAAGCCAGTGAGGGATCCTGGTCTAGTGGAGGCTCCCCCTGGCCCTTTGTGCTGCTTCATTATAAGGATTCACTCCACATGTTAAGCATTGCACTTGTGATACCTCAGGATTGGACTGATCCTCCCAAGGATAGTCTTGCACAAAGTCCCACGTGTGTGGGTCATACTGTTGGTCTCCAGGGATTAAAGCTCCCAGATAGCCTGTGCACAGAGCGATCCTCCTCTGCTTCTCGCTGCCTAGCTAGAAGATGCTAGCCCATATGGCTTTGGCATAATTCTGACTCTCAATTCTCTGTATTTGAAATCAATTCCTAAAAGTTTGGTTGATTGCTGTTTTAGGGAAAACAGGAGAAATAAAGAGCAACACAATAAAGGCAGAGGGGAAAGGTGGTGTGAGCAGAAGCTCAGCTGCCTTCTTTATTCCTTTGAATTCTCTCTTCTGCTCCTTTGTTTCTTCCCTTTCAGAGAAGTGCCATTTCTCCCAATCTCCAAGGAAGACAAAAGAAATGGGAAATTCAGAGACAGAGAAAAGTGTAAGCTTACCATGTTTTCTCCAGTTTAAGAGAAGCATTTTGTTGTTTCAAAATCAGAATGCATTTTATAAGGAATGTGAACATCTGATGTGGTAATGGTTCCTAGAGCCCTGAAAATGCTGTCATTAAATGAGTAATGACATGTTAGAATCCAAGAAATGTGATTGCTGTTCACCTCACTAATAGGCAGAAATTATGAATCACACATTTATCTCCTCTCCTTCCCCAAATCTCACTAAAATGATGAAAACCACACAAACAAAAAACAAGATGTTACCCATTAAATGACAAAGATAACAGGGGAGAAGTTTCTGAAAGGAAGTTGTCACCTGTCAGAGGGAAGAAATAATTTTCTCTTTACCATTTCTGAGTTCTTAGCTGGAATCCCCTGTAACAAAAGACAGATTAACAAGAAGAAAAAAATCAGAGATTAAATAACATGTATACCTCATGTATACAGGGGACAAAACCAAAGAAATGAATAAATCTCAAAAAGGTGTCTTTGAATTCAGGCCTAAATACCATCAACCACTGAAACAAAGACAGGTGTGGAAAAGTCTAATTATGGGGATGCCCAGGAAAAACACAGTGAACAAGGGTTAAGATTTGCTATGGGAATGTAAGTGGGTGCCTTCTCCAGTGGCGAGAGTCTCTAGTGATATAGTCTTCCTTCTCTTCCTGGTACAGAGAAGGAGATACCCTTACAAATGAAGATTTCCTTTATAGCTCTAAATTTCCCTTGCAAAAGGGTAACTTCCGCTCTGTTTTTAGAGTTTCTCCTGTGTCTGCAGTTTCTCAAAATAATCAGCTCAAAATAATCCTTATGCCAAAGAGGTATATTTTGGGGTGCCATATTCTGGTCTCCTATACATCTGTGCACCTGCAGGAAGGGGGTGCCAACAGGAAGGACACAGATCTTTCATGGACTCTCCAGGGTCCCAGGGCCCTGAGGAAGGGGGGATGTTGACAAAAAGAAGGCTGATGATAGTCTGTGTATAGGGCTACAGACCCCCCGGATCTTCTCCTTAACCCACAACAGCCCCCAACCAGGAGATGGAAAATGGCCTGCTATGCTCAGATATGGTCAGATGAGATGTGGGACACATGGGTGAAAAATAATACATTTCCTGACAATGACCCAATACAGAGCAAGACGGAATATGCCTGTCTTAACCTCCCCAAGCCCATTCCTGACCAGGCTGGAAAAAGTGACATTCTCACACATGGGGGTTTCACTAATGAAAGGCCAACTTACTGCCTACTTACCTTACAGGGCAGCCTGCCAGTCCACAAGCACTGCCCCCTACCGACCCCACCCAAATGCACAGGGCTTCCAATCAAAAGTGTGTCCCTTAATTCTTAAATAAGAAGATAGAGTCATGGTTACCCAACATTGAGAAAAATCTCTCAATGTGACAAACTCTAAAACAAACAAAGAAAGCACAAGACATGCAGAGGAAATAGACATCATGCAGAATGAAGAAGGAAACATCTAAATCAACAGTAATTGCATTTTAAATGAAAACTCTGCCACAATAGGTAAATTTTTTACTACCATAAAGTGTCAGTAGATACAGATTTATCTAAAATTATCTTTGATTAATAAATTAAGAATTAACAATCAAAACATACTGTATAAAAATATGCAATTCAATACCAAAGAAATATAACCAAAATAGATGAAAATACCTGCAATGGGATCAAGAAGGCTGTGGTAAGAGCCTGTTCTTTTTCATTATTTTTTAGATTAAACTTTTTAATTTAAAGTAATTATAGATTCCTATGCAGTTGTAAGAAGTAATAGAGACCCCATGTACCTTTACCAAGTTTCCCCCATTGGTAACACTCTGCAAACCTATAGTGCAATATCACAATGAGGATAGTATTGACATCGATACAGTCAAGCTACAGAAAGTTTTCATGGCCACAAGGATCTCTCATGTTGCCCTTTTGTAACCTACCACTTCCCTCCTGTCCGAGCCCACTCCTTAACCCCTGGCAACCAGTAATCTGTCCTTCATTTCTATAATTTTGT
>NW_012141747.1:7876619-7877499 GCF_000956105.1 Propithecus coquereli
TACAACATATATACATAATATATCACAGTTAATGATGTCAACATTTTATCCCTTTAAGTAAAGTACAGAAAACTTACTTTCATTTAGGTCCCTTTATTCTCCCTTCTTTTAAAATACAAATATGTTAAGTATTTCCACTACAAACATTGAGCATCACTTCAGATGATGTAATATTATTTGCCTCAACATAACTTAAAACCCTTGAGGAGAAGTTTTACCCATTACATTGTTTTGTTTCCCTCCTGAAATCCAAGCCTCCTTTTGTTATCATTTGCTTTCCATTTAGAGAAATTTCTTTAGTTATTCTTTAAGAACAGCCTGCTGGTGACAACTTTTCTTATTTTTCTTTCTTTTGAGAATGTCTTAATTTCTCATTCATTCCTAAATGATATGTTTGCTGGTATAAAATATGAGACTGACAGTTCTTTTTTCCCCCAGCACTTAAATAATATTATGCCACTTGTTTCTGACTTCCATGATTTCCCAGGAGGAACTGCTATTATGCAGGTTGCTGTTCCCCCATCGGTAATGCATCCTTTCTCTCTCACTTCGTTGAAGATGTGTGCCTTTTGTTCTCAGAAGTTTGATTATGATGTGTCTTGCCATGGATTTCTTTGGGTTTATTCCATTGAGCATTTGCTCAGCTTCTTGATTGTAGGTTTATGACTTTTGCCAAATTTAGAGAACTTCTAGCCATTATTTCTTTTAATTTTTTCCATCCCCACATTCTTTTTCTCTCCTGGCTCTGTTCGCTTTTTCTATCTGTTTTCATAGTGTTGTTCAGTTTGAGTAATTTTATTGATCTGTCTTCATATTCACTGATTCTTCTCTCCGTTTTCTCCAAACTACTGTTGAGTCTTTCCAGTAAGCATTTTATTTT
>NW_012141747.1:7877549-7880078 GCF_000956105.1 Propithecus coquereli
TTCAATTTTTAAAATTTCTGCTCTTATCTTTATTATTTCCTTCTTTCTGCTTGCTTTGGGTTTATTTTGCTATTCTTTTTCCTATGGAGGGTAAAAGATTAGATTATTGATTTGAAATATTTCCTCTTTTCTATGATAAGCATTTTAGTGCTATTAATTTCCCTTTTAGCATTTCTTTAGTTGCATCTCACAAATTTTGATTTATTTTTCATCTTCATTCAAAAGTAAGGTTTTTTTTTTTTTAATTTTCTTTGAGACTACCTCTTTGACCAGTGAGTTTCCAAGTGTTTGGAGATTTTTCTGTTAATTTTCTGTAATTCATTTCTAATTTTATTCCATTGTGGTCAGAAAACACAGTGTGAAATGATATCAATAGTTTTAAATTTGTTGAACTTTGTTTTATGACCCAGAATATGGTTTATCTTGGTGGATGTTCCCCGTGTGCCTTGAAAACAATGTGTATTAGCTGGGCACAGTGGGTCATATCTGTAATCCTGGCACTTTCAGAGGCTGAGGGGGGAGGATTACTTGAGTCCAGGAGCTCAAGACCACCAGGGCAACAGCCAGACCCCATCTCTACAAATTATTTTTAAAAAAATTAGCCGGGTATGTGGCTTATGCCTGTAGTGCCAGCTACTCAGAGGACCACTTGAGCTCAGGAGTTTGAGGTTGCAGGAAGCTATGATGACATCACTGCACTCTAGCCTGGGCAACAGGATAAGACCCTGTCTTAAAAACAAACAAAAAAAACTTGCGTATTAAATGTCAATTAGATTCTATTGGTTTACATTCTTGTTCAGTTCTTCCATATCCTTGTTGAGTGTTTGTATAGTAGTTCTATAAATTGCTGAGAGTAAAATGTTGAAGGCCCCTACTATAGTCATGAATTTGCCTATTTATTCTTTCAGTTTTATCAGTTTTGCTTCATTTATTTTGAAGCTGTATTGTTTGGTGCATTAAGATTTATAATTTCTATGTTATTGGTGTATTGACCCTTTTCTCATTATGCGATGTTCCTCTTTATCTCTGGTAATCTTCTTTGCTCTGAAGTCTACTTTATCTGATATTAACATAGTCTTCTTTTTTTAATTTGGTGTTTCTATGGTATATTTTTTTCATCCTTTTACTTTCAACCTACCTATATGGTTACATTTAATATGATTCTCTTATAAATAGCACATAGCTGTTTCATGTTTTTTGTTCTTTATCTATCCTGCCAATTTCTGTCTTTTAATTGTTGAATTTAGATCATTTATATTTAATGGTGGAGTTGGTGAAGGATTCCCATCCTAAGATCATGGGAATAGTTGAACATATGACATCCAATACTGGACAGAGGAGGTCAACTGTGGTTTATTAATCATATACATTCCACACTCTGGGGAAGGGTGACTCCATGCCATAGAGGGCCACTCCGGAACAGAGTGAATAAGCAAGGGCTGTGGGAAGCAGTCTTTGTAGTAACAGGGGATGAGGTAAGCCCTGGTTTCTGCAGAAGGATGTATTGGCTTATCTGAATAATCCTGTGGGCTGGCAAGGATCTGAAACAGGGACAAGCAGGCATAGTGACTGGTTCCCACCATCAGGAGCATGGTTTGGCTAAGATATCTTATCTACAAGGGCATTGAGAGAATGGAATTTGTAATCAGACAATCTCAGCTGTCCCAAATAGGCTTACAAAATATTGGATCTTATTTTTCAGCCTTATACCACAAGATTTGAAGCAATTATTGATATGTTAGTGCTTAAGTCTGTCATTTTATTATTTATTTTCTGTTTGTTCATTGTTACTCATTCCTATGTTTCTCTTTTCTTGCATTCTTGAATATTTTTTAGATTTCTATTTCGATTTATCTATCATGTTTTTAATAGACTTTATTTTTATAACAGTATTAAATTAACAGAAAAAATTGGGAATATAATACAGAGGGTTCCCTATACTCCTCGCTCAGTGTTCCCTATTGTTATACCTTATAATAATATCATAGTCTCACAGTTAATGAACCAATATCAATACATTATTGTTAACAAAAGCTTACATTTTATTCAGATTTCCTTAGTTTTACCTAATGTCTTTTTATGTTCCATGGTCCCATCCAGGATAATACACTGCATTTAGTTATCATGTCTCCTTAGGCTTCTCTTGGTTGTGACAATTTCTCAAACTTGTCTTGATTTTTATGACTGACAATTTCAAGAAGTTCTGGCCAGGTGTATTCTAAGATGCCTTTTTATTGAAATTTGTCTGAGGCTTTTGTCCTGATTAGATTAAGGTTATGGGTTTTTGGAAAGAAGATCACAGAGGTAAAGTGTCATTTTCATCATATTCTATCAAGGGTACACGCTATCACCAAGGTTTATCACAGCTGGTGGTGACCTTGATCACCTGGCTGAGGGAGTGTCTGCCAGGTCTCTCTGCTGTAAAGTTACTCTTTTCCCCCTTTCTAATCTGCACTCCTTGGGAGAAAAATCACTATGCACAGCCCATACTTAAGAATTGGGAATTTATGCCCCCCCTCCTTGGGTGTA
>NW_012141747.1:7883258-7886509 GCF_000956105.1 Propithecus coquereli
TATGAGCCTGTAAGTCCCAGCTACTCAGGAGGCTGAGGCAAGAGGATCGCTTGAGTCCAGGAGTTTGAGGTTGCAGCGAGCTATGATGGCACTGTGCTCTACCCAGAGCAACAGAGAGTCTGTCTCACAACAAAAGGGAAAAAAAAGAATATTTTCTTCTCTCAGTGCAATCTTATGGAAGGTAAACTATCCATATTATCGGTACCACATTCACTGGGCTCCCCAAGAGGGATGTGGGGCAGGGTCTCTGCTAGAAATTTTAGGTGTTCTTCTGCAACTTGTTTTTATTTTTAGACTGGCACCGCAAGCAAGTGTAGAATAAAGGCCATTTTTCTTCAGTTTCTTTACTGGAGAAAACAGTATCTGCCTTTTGTGGTGAAACGTGCTATTATCATTTTGTTTTGTTTTGTTTTTGTTTTTGAGAGAGTCTCACTCTGTCGCCCAGGCTAGAGTACTGTGGCGTCCAGCTCACAGCAACCTCAAACTCCTGGGCTCAAGGGATCCTCCTGCCTCAGCCTCCCGAGTAGCTGGGACTATAGGCGCTCGCCACTACACCCGGCTAATTTTTTCTATTTTTTCGTAGAGTCAGGGTCTCACTCTTGCTCAGGCTGGTCTCAAACTCCTGACCTCAAATGATCCTACCGCCTCGGCCTCCCAGAGTGCTAGGATTACAGGCGTGAGCCACCGCACCCCACCTAGCATCGGTATTGAAAGTAGAAACTTGCATCCATGTCTATAGCTCTTCTAAGTCATTGGTATTTATAATTACTTTATATTCAGAAACATCAGGAATGTACCCTGTTTATCATAGTTATATAATATTCTGTTTTATACCCTTTTTCAGCTACAGTCAACATGTAACACTTAGAGGTTATAGGGTGATTTTAAAATGAATACATACTTTTTCTCAGTTGCTAGACTTCTTCATGTTGCAAATCTTTTCCTACCACCTACACCACCTACACCACATTAACTGTCCAGAGTTCCTTCTGAGAAGCATGTCACCACTGCAGCTGTTCTTTTGGTTTAGTCTTTGAAAAACATTTTCCATGATGGGCAGAAAAGATCCAATGCTAGCTGGATTGCATTCTTTCTCTTAGGTGTGATCCTCTTTTACACAGTGAGATACCTTGACTGTGACAGTCTACTCATAATGTTGCCAATGTAGAAGAGCAACTTAAAATCACCATGCTCCTGCAAGCAGCATCTACCATTTTATTTTGTTTATCTCTTTCAAATAGAGTGAGATTGGGATTCTATAATATCATCTTTATCACCATTTGTTCGAAGTTTTGGTTTAAGCAGAGTTTACTTTGGAAGCTGGATAGCTTATACACGACAGAAAAAGTGCAGAGCTCCAGAAAAGAGTAGTCTATCAAAAGCACTTGCTCAGCTGATGCTGCGGTGCCCCGGAGCTGGCCCATGCCTTTCCCTTTATTAAAAGCTTTTTGCATTTACAACATGCTTTGCACGTACCAACTCTTCCCCACAGCTTTCCCAGAAGTGTTTGGCTTCTTGAGTAAATGCAACCCTTTGCGGTTATTGCTGCTGCTGTTCAAGATAGTATCTAATCCATGGTCCTCAATGATTTTTTTCACCTATAATTTCCCTCTGTTTGCACACCCTGAGTCTGGAGCCATAAAAGAATACCCAGTACGTCTGGATGAGCTACGTGGCTTCAGCATTAACTGCTGGTCCTGCACTTGGTACAGGAGAAATTCAACCCAAGATTTGTGCCACTTTTGCTTCCTTTCTTATTTGAAATAAAATAACTCTGTCTTATCTGAGTTTGTCAGCTCTCCCTCCCAGAGCTTTAATGTCCTTTTGCAGTCTTTCAGATATTGTGACAAAAGGCAAATGAAGGAAACATGCTTTCCCATGAAGTGCTTGTTTTTACATTTTTCCAATTTGTTATCCATTTTCACATATTTTAAAGACGGTGTCTTCTTTGTTTTGGGGGGTGATTACTTAGATTCTAGGCTGGAAAGGCCCTTTGCTGTGAATGCTAACAGACCCAAGGTTCGAGACACCCATCTTCACCCACCTACAGGGTCCAAAGAGGGTGCCCTGTACTGGGCAACTGAGAAAAGGTGGCCTCCGTGCACTTGAGATGCCTGTCTACTTTTTCACCCTGCATCCTTCCCTCAATGCCCTGGCACACTGGCCTCCCTCCGTCCCTGAAACACAATGCCTCTGCTACTACCCCAGGGCCTTTGCACTTCCCATTCCTCTACTAGAATGCGCTTCTCCAGATCTCAACAGGGCAGCTTTCCCTCATCATTCAGAGATCCTATCCCCTCCCCAACACACACACACACGTACATACACATATGCATACATCAGTTGAGGCTCATTACCCTAATTCTTTTGTGGTGGTGGTGTTGCTTTGGTAGTTCTTACCAAAAGGAAATTACCCTGTGTGTGTATTGGTTAGGTGCTCAGTATCTCTCTCCCTGGTAGAAGTTTAGTTCTGTCGGGCAGGAACTCTGACCATCCTTCTCATACAATGTGCCCATAACAATGTCCAACACATTATGAGCACTATGCAATATCTGTTCAAATGAATTGTGTTGAATTCGATTGAAGTGATTTCAAAGCTAATTAATGAAACTATTAAGAGGTAAATATATTTTCAGTGTGAGGGAGGCATGCAAGAGAAACAAAGCTGTTAAAATTAAATGTTCAACATGCATTGCTCTGGACTTCCAATAGAAAATAGCATACTACCAAAAACTGGATTCAACAAGGGAGGAAGCTTCCTGTCTACCCCCTCTCCTTACCTTCATTGGTGTTTCATGTATTTGGGTAACAAGCATTGGAGGCTGTCCTGCAGCCAGCTGTCTGCCAGGGGCCAAGGAATGGGGTGAGAACACCCTATTCCTGCCTTCAAGTCACTTGCCATCTGAACCTATGGTGAGTACAAAGACAGTAGCATGCACCTCAGTGGCTGGGGGCTGGGGGATAGCGGGGTTGGGGGCTGTGCCTGGGAGTCCAGGGCAGGGCAGGTCACCAAAGTTCAAACTGCACAGGGGTGTAGGGAGGGGTAGCTGGGAGGTACCAGCTATAGGGCAGCATCCAGGGGCCAACCTTGAGAGGAAGGGACAGGCAGCATCAGAGTTCAGTGCAGAGGTAAGTAGAAAGCAGGTCAGGACCAAAGACAGGAGCAGACAGGAAACCAGCATCCAGATGGGCAAATGGTCTGTGCACCCTACACAGTACCTGCTGGCCCCAGGTACTGTTGTTCTTGTTGT
>NW_012141747.1:7886559-7887643 GCF_000956105.1 Propithecus coquereli
TCTGAGTGGGAGTAAATATTCAGCTTTCTGCTGGATCCTACTGATGCCACCCTGGCCAAAGCAGGGCACTGACTCAGTGGGCTGGGAGGTCAGTTGGGCTCCACTGACACAAAGTGGGATGGGGATGGGGTGAAAATTGGTGAACTAAATCATTCCACTTTGCACATAGTTGTTCCACCTCCTTGATGCTGGGAGAGGTTAGAGGACCAGCTCCGCACTAACACCAGGCAAGGAAAGCAGAGCCACAACTAGCCCTGCTCACACAGCCTCATTAGTGTCATCATTGCCAGGTGGAGACGGAGGCCCAGGTACCTGCTGCACTCCACTGACACTATGTCGGTTGGAAAATCAGAGCTCCATTTGCTTTTTCTGAGTGCGAGAGTGGAAGATCTGCTCCCCACATGGCCCCCTGACACCAACCCAGTAAGAGAACTGGAGTGCTGCCAGCTTCTATCAAGTGGGGATTTGGGTTGGAAGAGCAGCTTCCAGCAGGAGAATCAGTGTGCTATCACCTGCTTCCATCAAAGGGGCATGGAAATATACAGAAATTAGCTCCCCTCGTCTAAGGATGAGGACAGTTTTTCCACTGGTGTTTTCACTGGCAGGTAAAAGTTTTCTGTTCTGCTAGGCTGCCCTTTTCCCAGTCTTCTGGCTAGAGGGACTAGGCTTTTCTTGAAGTTTTTTTGGGTTTTTGTTTGTTTGTTTTTATTTTTTATGTCTGTTGATAATTCCAAATTACAGACTTCTCCAGCACTTTGTCCCATTTAGGAGGAAAAAAAAAATCAAACATGGCAACTCACTACCATGCCATTCCTCAAGTCTTAATGTCCCCAGGCAATCTGCCTTCTTCTTCCCCCTATTCAAAGCCTTCCTGGGTTTGCTATGCAATATCCAGGGCTGTTTCTGATTGTAAGAATGAGATCCTCAAGGCGCAGCACTGCTCCAACTTGGCCAGAACTAGAAGTTCAAATACACATTTTTTTTTAAACATTGAAAACCAACAAATCTTGAAGTCAAAAAGGAAAAAATAATTTTGCCAATACACAATTTTAATTTTTTATGTCTAAAACATCACATGCAGAAT
>NW_012141747.1:7891610-7900475 GCF_000956105.1 Propithecus coquereli
TTTGGTTGGTTTTATTCTGTTTTCAAAAATCATTTATTTGTAGCAATCCTGTGAAAGTTTTACTATTTACTTGATCTCTATCAGTCTCAAATGAGCATCACAAGTCATTTGCACATTTATGAGAAGTTCTTGGCATCCATGAGGCAAGACTTTCAATAGATAAGGCATGTGACCCGTCCACAACTGGACAGTCTGCTGAAAACCCTAGGAAGGATGGAGAGACAGATGGGATGTGGGGCAGAGAAGAGCTGGGAAATCTGTGAGAGGAGAACTCAGAGGGTGAGTGTGGGGAAAGGGGGGAGATTCTCCTCCCCTCTACGTGCACAGCAATGTTGGCTCTTGGAGATCTTGCGTCGTCTTCCTGGTGAAGTTTGAAGTGTGATCTGAAACTTAAGAGAAATTCAAGGATATAGAGAAGGGCTATAAAAGAACAGTTAAAGGCTAAAACCAATGATAAGAGGCAAGAAAGAAAAGTGAATTCTGGAGAAGGCTGAAAAGGGTTTTCAACTACATGACAATGAATAACAGCTTCTTAGATTTCTACCAAACAATTAACAAACAGGAATTTCATAAACCAGGTGGTGGGGGTTGGGATGGCAAGATGGACTCTTGACCACAGTGATTTATGGAGGCTGCGCAGACACTGGGCCTTTCCTTCACCACAGAGACCCTCAGGGAGGAGATAACCTGACACCCGCCTGGGCTTGGGAGTGGTTTTGCTAAAGCCCCAGAGATAAATGAGGGGCATATGTAGGTGACCCTCTAACCCCGATTGCTCTTACACAGAAAGAGATAAATGGGCAGCCCATTTTGAGATCCAAAGGGCAGTGCAGTGGAAAGCTACCTGAGTGACAAAATTCCACCACTGAAAACCTCCTGAGAGGCCTACAAAGTGCATACACAGCATGTGCTCAAGTGAGCAAAAGAAAAATATGTAGATAAAGAGATGTGTAGTTATAGGGGAAAAATTGAGCCAAAATGTTTTATATACCATAGTTAAAGGCCTAGTTTTCATATTGGGTAGAAATGCTCATTATTAAAAATGTGCACTGCATAGTCAAATGGTCAGAGTATATCATAAATCAGGGATCACAGTTAACCCAATTTCATGTACCTGAGGTCCCATTTACAAAATAAAATGATTAGCATGATACATTCTTTAAAAATAGTAGAAGTTTAGCTTACAAAAGACACTCCTAAAAGAATTGTAGACATTAAATCTCTGGGTTGAATGATTCATCCTGAGAGACTTTTATTTACTTTTCAAAGCTTTCTTGGATGAGCACGTAGTATAGTCATGATGGGAGAAGGGCAGGAAGAAGGTATTTTAAAAGAAAAGTACACAGCATGGCTCCTCATTCAGACCTTCCACATCTCATTCTAATGTCTATCAGTCTCCTAATTTTATCAATTCTTAAACATTGGGTTTCCTCTTGGGCAATGGGACACTTCCTAAGCTGGGCCCGGTTCTGCTGAGCACCGGCAGCAGGCCTGGCTGGAAAGCCGGCCTCCCAGAAGGTGCCTGGCAGCGTTTCTGGGCCCGGATTCCCACTGCGGAAGCCAACACCTAATGCGCAGTGTATTTTCCCAAGCCAACGCGCCTTCTCAAGAGTGGGCTCGTTGCCACACTGGCTGGGGAGAAGCACTGTCCAGGCTACGTTATTCAACTCAGACACTGGCCCCCAGCCAGTGTCCATCCCGTGGGCCTGGGGACCGCCAGCCGGCTGATCAGGAAGCTGTCAGTCATCCTGGGGAAGTCTGGAGCACACACAGCTCACTCCAAAGTACATTCATTCTCCCAACATCTACAATTCTCTCAGAAGACACAATGCTTTCCTAAATAAAATTAATTATGGCAGCAAAAGTGAAAAACAAACTCCCTCTCCTTTCTTTGTAGACACAGACAACTTCAAGGCTGTCTTGATCAAAAATAGGCAGTATAGGCTGAGAGCAGAGATGGCCGGAAAGAGGGCTGTGAACTCTCCCCTAGAGCTATTCAGGTTCAGTGCATCTCCTGCCGCATACAGGTATATGTCTTATGTCCAGTGAGGACTCTGTCTGAAAATGGTAAAACCATAATGTGTTGGACGACTCCAAGCCTGGTGGGTAAAGAATGCAGTGGTCATTACAGACCTACATTTCCACCTGGCTCAAACATTGCCCAGGTATGGCCTTGGCCTAGTCCTATAACCTCTTTGCACCTCAACTTCCATCTCTGTGAAATGATGGTAATAATATTAACATCAAACAGGTATGGGTGAGGATTGAACACACAGCACCTTAACTGGTATGTAATATGCCCTCAATGTGTGGTAGCTGTTATTTTTATCACATGCTTTTCTAATGGCAAATGTTGAGAGAATGAGGCTTACTAGACAGAGGGAGGCCAGGATATGAGCAGAGGGTGTTGGCATGAATGACTGCTGCCTTTCATGACTACCCCATGAAGACTGCTTCAGGGGGGAACCGGCCAGCCACCACCACCTCAGGTCATGCCTGTCATGGGACGGTGACATGAGCACTGCACTGGGAGTTGGAAAACCCATGTCACATCAAATGCTCTTCCTTTTATTGAAGACTTACCACGCGCCAGATGCACTACTTGAAGCCAGGTGGCAATGGGGTAACCACACACAAATCACTTGTCATACCTGAGGTTCAGTTTCCTCATTTCTAAAGTCAGGACTGAAGATGAGATGCTGAAAATAAAAGTTCACTTTAAATGGTCAAGTGGCTTTCAGATATACTGCATTAGAACTTTCCACATGATTGTATTCTGAGACTACACCATACAGACCACAAATACAGCTTCTCAAGGGGTGGAAATACGTGGCTGCTGATTGAATGTTCATGGACATTGTCAGGGATGGTGGAGATACAGATAAAAAATCTATCTGAGGTGTCCACACTTTTGAAGTTGGTGACTCAACTAATATTTTTTGAACATAAACTAAGATCTAGCACCATTCGTGGAACTTTGGGCCTTGAGGTCTGATGGAGAGAGAAACATAAGATTAAGCCAGTACATGCCTGCTATGATTTGAATGTGTCCCCCAAAGTCCATGTGTTGGACACTTGAACCCCAGGACAGTGTTGAGAGGTAGGACCTTTAAATGATCATTAAGTTATGAGGGCTCTGCCCTCATGAATAGATTAATGTCACTATCACATTATCACTCTTGTCATTGCAGGAGTGCGTTTGTTATCAAACTGAGTTCCACCCCCTCTTGCTCCTTTTCATGAGCTCTCTCACCCATGTGATGCCTTCTGCCATGTCATGCTGCAGCAAGAAGGCCCTCGCCAGATGCAGTCCCTCGATTTTGGACTTCCCAGTCTCAAGAACCATGAGCCAAATAAATGTCTGTTCATTATAAATTACCCAGTCTGTGGTATTCTGTTATAGCAACACAAAATGACTAAGACAATGCTTACATGGGAAGTCAAATATGAATGAAGAAACTCCCAAGTAGGAAATAATACTAGTCAGAGAAAGGCTTTAGGGTTAACCACCACTGAAGTACTGATACAAAGCTTGATAAATATTTTATGACCTCTATGTGTACTTCTTTTTAGCTGAAGTGTGCCAGGCCCATCTTTAATGTATCATGCATCTTTATTATATCACTAAGCATAGAGGGTTTTTAAAAAATGACCTGACTCAAAAGAAAAAGACAAAATCCATTATAAAGTCTAAGGAGATTCAGGAATTGTACAGATTGCTTAGAGAACAGGAAACTTGTTTAAATATGTAAGAATTGATGAAAACTAGAAACAAATTTTAGTTATATAATCCTGTTGTTTCTAATTATTATTCAACATTTGGAAGCTGTCAAAGAAAAAATTTAAAAATTCAAAAATTTAAAAAAAAACATGGGCAAACACAAAAGGTAAATAGCAAACTAGGATAAAACATTGCAAATCATAACACAGACAAAAGATAGGTATAAGGAGCTCCTAGAAATCGATAACAGAACATAACCCAATAGATAAACATGCAAAGGACAGAAACAGATATTTCACAGAAAAGGAAACACAAATAGTCCTTAGACATATAAAACAGCCATAATGAAAATTAAGGCTGTAGTGAGACAGAATTCACTACCTTTCAGACTGGTGAAACAGCAGCGGTGCACTGGAGCGGGCGCTTGCCAGTTCACAATGAATAATTATTAGATTTTCTGGTTTTATGAGTTGATTTTTAAATGTAGCCATTATTAAAATTTTAATGACATAAACTTTAAATAAATTATACTAAAAACAAAAGCAATAAAACTCTTAAATTTCTCATTATTTTACTACATTTTGCAATGATCTATGCTGCTTCCATCCCTTGCATCCACATGGTGGAAATACTACATGACAGGTGTGATGGCTCATCTCTTCCCAACGCCATGTTCAGAGTCATAATGTTGGTAGCTCGAAATCGGCCTGGGTGGAAGGATTTACACAATGGAAATCAGCACACATTAATTAGGGCTTTTTTGGGTTTTTGCTTTGGGTTGTTGTGTTTTGTTTTGTTTTTTCCTTTTGAGAGATGGTTGTTAAACATTTATCAGTGCACCATTGCAGAAATCCCAAGTGTAATTAACATACTATATTGGAAAGACTGGGGGAAGAAGCCACTCTCATTCACTGCCGATACAAGTGCCCAGCAGTTGCCTCCCTGTGGAAGGCAATTTGGCAACATGTGCCAAAATTATAAAGGGATTTACCCCTTGACCAGAAATTCCCCTCCTGGGAATCTGTCCTACAGCTCTGCCTGCATGAGCTGAGTAGAAGTGACTATGAGGTCACCCAGTAAGGTCTGCAATAGCAAAAGACACGTGTCAGCCAGGATCTTTCCACAGGAGCTGATGAAACCAAACAGTCCAACACAATACCGGATTGTTACACAACAATGACAAGGGGGACACTTTCAATATAGAGATATGAAAAGATCTCCAAGACATAGTAAGTGAACAAAGCAAGACACAGAACAGTGTGCTTCCTTTTGTGTAAAAGGGGGAAAACATGAGTGTATTTTTGCATGTTTATGTTTGCATAAAGGAAGGCCGAAGGATGGAGTGGGACAATTAAAAACTAGCTACCTCATTTGGAAAGTGATTGACTGGGAATGTTTAATCTGAAAAGACTAAGGGTATAAAAGCAGACAAAATTGAGCTCTTCTTCACCAAGAACACAGAAGCAAATATTTCCCAAGGAGCAATGAGCAAAGAAGAATCAGTAGTGGGTTTTGGTCTCTTTAAATGACATTTCCCTACAGATTTATACACCAGGAGAAGGCCAAGGGCAGATGGAGCTGGAGAATTGGCACAGGGAAGGCAGGGCTGAGAGGGTAACAGGAAATGAAGGGGAAGTCACTGCATGACTGAGGCGGCCACGCAGAGGTGCTTCACTTTTACTTGAGAAGGAGGAGGAAGTGCAGAAGCAGAGGCAGCCTGGAGGTCTAGGTCTTCCCAGGAAAGCTTGTGGGCTCCACAGTGGTGCTGAGTGGTTCCAAGGCTGAAGGCAACAGTCAGGAGCGGTCAAGACCAGCACAGATGCGCCAGGTGTGAGGCTCCTCAAAGGGGCTGCAGAAACACACGTGTAAGAACAAGGGACAATTCAGGGCACACTTTTAGTTTTTGCAGGTACAATGCATATACCATCAAATTCACCTTCCTAATGTGTACAATTCAGTGAGTTTTAGTATATTCATAGAATTGGGTAACCATCACTCCTATCAAATTTCAGAACAGTTTCATCATCCCCAAAAGAAACATTATACCTACCCATTAATAGTCACTCCCCATAATTCTCTCCCTCCTGCCGATGACAACCACTAATCTACTTTCTGTCTCTATGGATTTGCCTGTCCTAGATGTTTCATGTAAATAGAATCATACAACAGGAGGCCTTTTGTGTCTGGCTTCTTTCACTTAGCATGTTTTCAAAGCTCACTTCTATTGTCGCATGTATAAGTATTTCATCCCTTGGTATTGCCAGATGATAGTTCATTTCATGGATATGACACATGTTATTTATCCGTTCACCAGTTGACAACCATTTAGTTTTTTTCCACTTTTGGCTATTATGAATAATGTCACTATGAACATTTGTGTATGAGTTTTGTATTTGTGGGAAAACATGTTTTTATTTCTCTTGGTTATATACCTAGGAGTGGAATTGCTAGGTCATATGGAAACTCTGTATTTAACTTTTTGAGAACTGCTAGACTGTTTTCCAAAGCAACTACATAATTTTAAAATTCCACTAGCAATTGCTCTACAACCTCACCAACATGTTATTATCTGTCTTTTTTTAGCCATGCTCGTGGGGGTGAAATGATATTTCATGTGGCCAGCTGCCCTCATTTGGTTGATCTAACCCTGTCTGCCAAATTTTTTGTCATTTCACTCCATGATGGAAGTAACAAAGATGGTAAGCTCTAAATGTCTTGGGCTTACAATGCTTCTTTTCATGGTAACATGCTAAATGTTTACTAGTGCCTATAGAAAGTATTTTTACCCAATATCCTATCCAGAAAGAGGTCTTGAACTCATAAATACTCTTAGAGGAAACTACAGAATGGCCACAGAGTTCACAGTCTTTGGAAGCTTGGTTGCCAATGCAGGATACCCAGGGTTGGAATTCCTGGGTGACCTACCTACTTGGGGAGCAGTATTAAAGTCTCTTGTTGGTCACCTCAGTAATTCTTTTTTCAAAACAACATGAGTTCATCACACACTATTAAGCTCAACCATTTTGAATCATTGAGATTCTCAAAATTTAATTTCTTGGATACCCAAGGCTATATCATCTCTAAGCCCATGGTAGTCCCTGAAGGGAAGGAAAAATGGCTTCACTCACAAACAGGCCATGCAGACATCCCACTCGGAACAGCAGATGGAGTGTGGACACGGGCTGTCCTACTGCCAACCACATTGCTCACATTTTTCACTTCATATAAACTCAGGCCTGGTGATGTCAATGAATGCCCCCTACAAAACTCCAAACTTGCTCCCTAAGCAACATGTTGAATAACTGTTCTAGTGAATACATCTTAGATTTGCACAACGATTCACTCTTTGTTAACATTTTATCATAGCTGTGCTCTCTTTTTCTTTCTTTCTTTTTCTATCTCTCTTTATATTTTTGCTGAACCATTTGAGAGTAAGTTGACCCTTCACTTCTCAATACCTCAGTATGTACTTCCTAAGAACAAAGAATTATCTCATATAATCACAATATAATGATGATCAAATTCAGAAATTTAACAACTATGTATTATTATTTCATATAAAATACAAATTTAAATTTCATTAAATTGTCCTGCTAATATCTTCACACTTAAAATGTGTTTATTTTTTTTTTGTATGTAAACTATGTTTCAATGATTAATAAGTGAAGAAGAAAAAAAATGTCTACTGGGAAGTTTGAGCAAAAAGTAATGAGGCCAGGGGACTCGTCCCCTTCCTCAGCCCCACTCTACTGAGACTTAGTTCTGAAAACAATCGGCAACTTTGGTTCCATCTTGATGTTGACAATGGGTAACAACCATTTTTCCCTTTCTTTCTCTTCCCCCTTTATGGTGTCGTTGCTTCCAGCTTGTCACCTCTACCCCAACCTCCCTGTCTTAGTCTGTGTGAGCTCCTATAAGGAAGCACCACAGACCGGGTGGCTTATAAATAACAAAATTTATTTCTCACAGTTCTGAAGGCTGCAAGTGCAAGATCAAGGCACCAGCAGATTCGGTGTCTAGACGGGGCCTGTTCCCTAGGTCATAAATTGCACCTTCTCCCTGTGTCCTCACATGTGGAAGGGGTCAGGGGTCTCTCTGGCCTGTTTTTATCAGGGCACTAATCCATTCATGAGGCTCCACCCTCATGACCTAATCACATCCCAAAGCCCCACCTCCTGATACCATTGCCTTGGGCGTTAGGATTTCAGCATATGAATTCGGGGAACATAAGTATTCAGACCACAGCACTCGCCTGTCTAGCCTCTCAACACTTCCTCTCCTTCCCTTTGACTACCAATATTTCCACCCCACAAAAATAGGTGCTGCCAACAAGAGACAGGCACGGTCAGTCTCGCCTGCATCCTCCGTCCTGAGCGGGAGGCAGGACAGGGCTGGAGGGAAGAGCTGGCACCTGCAGTCGCATCCCAGACCCATGGTCTGGCTCTGCCACTTACATTGGGGAACGCTGGGCTGGAAACCTACCTTCTGTGTCTCCTTCTGTTAAATGGGATAGCAACAGTACCCGCCCCAAGGGGTTACTCTGAAAACCTTGACCAGAGTTCCCAGGATATGAAAATGCCCCCTAAATGTCTGCTATTGCTGCAGCTACAGGGTGCAGAAAGGAATCAGGATGGGGATTAAAAGCTCACGCGTTGGACTCAGGCTCCCTGGCTCAGCACCAAGCGGTGCCCCCTTGCATTGATTGTCTCACTGGTAAAGGAAGGAGAACGGCAGCACTGCTCTGTGGGGCCGCCACAGGCCCAGATGAGACAAGGGTGAAGCACTCAGAGCGGCGCTGACAGTCAGTCCTCAGTGAACAGCTGCTGCTGGTTTACTCGTTACTCCCGTGATCACTGCCACCAACGTGGCGTGGGGTGCAGACACCATGCAGCTAAAGAGAAAAGAGGAAAGAGTTTCTTTGTGCTTTTTACTCAAGCCTTTGTCCTAAAAGTATAAATGCCTGTGTTTGAACCTAATGAAACAATAGGCTTGGATATGCTCACAATAGCTGTGGACTCTTGTCCACCAAAGGACCGGCAGACTGGCGTTTCCTTCTTAAGGGACCTAGGAAATGGGGGGGGGAGGGAGCATTTTCATTCCTTCTGATTTTTTTTTTTTTTTTTTGCCTTAGTAAGCTTCATTTT
>NW_012141747.1:7900525-7909890 GCF_000956105.1 Propithecus coquereli
ATCTAAAATTTGAGCATTTGTAATCTTAATAATATTTTCATCCTATCCCCCACTATACACCCCTTTCCCTATGGCCTGGTGTCTTTTTTTTTTTTTTTTTTTTTGCCTTAGTAAGCTTCATTTTAGTCTTTGCTCACTCATAATTGCTCTTTCATTTCCTTAAAAACATGAGCTTTATGTGTTCTGCCTCTAATTAGCTAAGGTCTCCTCTCAAAGATCTAGCTTCTGCCTTGTAAAATCCAAAACTGAGAGGAAGGGGGAGGAATCTTAGAGAAAGGCACTAGGGAGTTGCCGGCTTCTTTCCACGGACAGTAGCGAAGCCCCAGGGTTCAACTCTCCATGCGACTCATAAAACAACGTGGGCTCGCAGCCCGGCAGGACCCACTCTGGCTCAGCTAAGTGCGCAGATTCCCTGGGCATTTGGGGGTGCTGGTTCACACGGCACCTGGACTCAGTGGTTCTGTGAACCTGGAGGGAGTTATCCAGCATGGCCAGAGCTTCCTCTAGGCAGTGTCTGAAGGGAGGAATGAGCCTGTTTTCCTTCTGAATAAAGGAGTGGAGTCTGACCTTGAACTCGAATGACAGAATGGTGGCCAAGAGGTCTTTGCAGGTCCTGGCAGCCGTCTGAGGTCTGCACCTCCAGCATTTACAGACAGAGATGTGACTATTGGGGCCTTTTTATTAGATCGACCCCAGTAGGTAATATACATGCAAACAATGAGGAGGTTTTTAAAAAGAGGTTATAACAAGAAAAAAGGAGAAAGAAGAAAGAAAAGGAGTAAGAATGGGTGTGGGAGGAGAAGAAATTGAGTCGTGCTGGTTACATATTGCAATGCCAGGCCACGCGGCATTGAATGTGTGCATAGGCGACACTTACAGTGTCCTGATGCGGCTAGGATAGAGACAGAAGACCAGCACCCAGCACCACGGCTGGGGCATGAAGTCACAAGGCCGTTTCTTGCCAAAATGCCAAAGACTGGTTCCATTGCTTGTGACTTGAGGACTAGAGAACTACCAGGACAAAGGTGGAATCTGTTGAGGAAGATAGGTCAGGTGAGAAAGCAGAGCTGAGTGGCCACCCCCTCCTGGAAGTCAGGAGTGCAAAGGCAGCAGGAGAAGCCAGGGGGGAAGGCACAGGAACCGGCACTTTAGTGCCTTGAGGTGAGAACAGGGATCCAGTTCTACAGGAAGATCCCAAGCCCTGTGGGTGGGGAGGAGTTAGGAGAGCCCTGGGGGAAGTGCCATCTGAGCCCAGAGGGACGTAGTAGACTAGAGTATGGCTGCAGGGCAGGAGCCCCAAAGGAGGCAGTGCCTTCTCCATCTTCCCCCATTTGCTAGGTGAGAAGTCCGAACCTGGGCTGCACCCTTCCAGGTGTTCAGAAAATCCAGGCAGATATGACCTGAATCCGAGATGCAGCTGTGAAGATGCAGCTGTGAGGCTGCAGCCACCCAGCTCTCCAGCTTAGCCATGTGTACCACCTACGTCCCCTTGCAGGCATCGCACAGCCAGACCCGGGGTGCATGAGTACACAGCACAGGCACATCGGCCCGGGTGGACCTGAGAAGCAAACTGTGGGGAGGAGGGACTGGGTCTTGGGTAGAGCAGGGTGTGCGTGGGCCAGAGGATGACCGCGGAGAGACTCATCAACCACCTCAGAGGAACAGTCTCTAAGGTCTTTTTGTAAAAAAAACATTTGATTGATATAATTGTACGTCTTTATGGGGTACATGTGATATTCAAATGTAACACACGCTAAATGATTTCTGGTGCTCCTTCTAAAATTCTGCTCACTGTCTAAATGCAAAATCCTCTTTTTCTATCATTTTAATCTCTATGAATAGGCATGGACAACTGCTTTTCCTTTTAACATGTATGAAATGATGCATTGCACAGTGACCACAGACTCCATCTGAAAGCATGGACGGCCCTGGGCCCCTCGCTTTCTCTAACCTGGTGCTGACTGCACATTTAGCTGTTGCAATGAATGATGCTGCCAGGAAGCCAAGGCAGCACTTCGAGGGGAACGGGTGCAGAGAGTAGCAGAGGCGCCCTGCGTGGGGTGTGGCTCTGCCTGCCACGTCCTCATTCTAAAGCCAGCCACGGTACAGGGAAAGCGTGCAGACATGTTTGTTTATAGGAAATGCAAGCTCTTGATTTGGATTTCCTCAAATTAGAGGAAATATTTTTTAAGCACAATAAATCCCATTGGAAAAAAGGACTCCCTGCTTAAGAGAACTGTTTGCAAGCACTTGAGAGGTGGCTGTGCATATAAACAGCCGCTATTAATTACATTACTTTATCCTCTCATAGAAGCGGCACAACAGAGTAGGAGGCAGGTTATCGAGGTGTCAGGAGGGCTAAGGGCCTGGATTCGAGCTGCCTCCTCCAGGGAGCTGTTACCTGGGCCATGACAGCTCCCCAGAGCTTGCCCCGTCCAATGTCAAATGGGGATGTCAATATGGCTTGTTATAACACACACCATAGCATGGACGCCAAGAAGCTCTGACGTGTTTACATAACACATCTGTCTGTACATAACGTATTGCCGTATATTTCATTATTCAGAAAAGTATTTGCACTAGCAATATTGCTACTATCACATAAAATTTCCAATTATTTTAGTACTTTAATTATAATATCAATCTATTGACCATAAAGCTTTCAAGAGGGTAAAATGAGAAAACACACATCCAGTGTTCCTGACCAGTGCCCGGCACTTTGCCAACACCCAGCAAATGCTATTTGTCATTAGAAGTGGTAGTATCATTATTATTGTTGTTATCACTTAATAATCATTTCTGAGATGAATTGGTGTATAAATTGGAAAGGATGAGAATTTGATTTCTTCAAAAATATTCTAAGTTTCAGAAAATTTTTCCTACAATCCAAGTAGGTCTTTCCTCAAATACCCCAAACGCTCTCTCTCTTTACGAGGCAAGCCCAGAGCTTCACTAGTCACACCGTTGCTCATCCCAAGTGCTGGTAGGGACCCAGGCCTCATTTCCTCATCTCGGGCTACACAGCAAAGGTGTCCGCAGACAAGCAGAGGGACAAAGCCCTGGGCATGAGCATGCTCAGGATACTCCAGGCATCAAGTCCTCAAATGGCACCTCCTGTTGAAATGTGGCTGCCCCTGCCTGGGCCCGGACCACCTGCTCGCGTTGCTGGGCGTCAGATTTGGGCCAACATTCAAGCCCACCAGGACCCAGGCACTGCCCCCTGAGGCATTTTACATGGATTAACCGGCTCAACAAGATGGGCACTCCTGTCTTCACATTATCAGTGAAGAGACAGAGGCACTAAGAAGTTAAACAACTTGCTGAGCCTCACAGAGCCTTTCCACGGTGAAGCTCAGACCCGAGCTGGTCTAGAGGTTCCAGCTCCACATCTCTGCGAATTATAGGAACCGGGGCTTCCTGATACAACCACCACAGAGGCAGAAAGAGGGACACACCCTGGAGGACATTATGTTAAGTGAAATAAGCCAGACACAGAAAGACAAGTACCCCATGATCTCACTTGTATGTGGAATCGAAAAAAGTTGAACTCAGTAGAGAGTGGAATGGTGGTTACCAGAGGCCGGAGGGGTGGGGCAGTGGGGGTGAGGATTGGGGAAATGTTGGTCAAAGGATACAAAATTTCAGTTAGATAGCAGGAATAAGTTCAAGAGGTCTATTGTACAACATGGTGACTATAACACCATGTAAATAACAATGCATTGTATTTTGAAAATCACTGAGAGTAGATTTTAAGTGTTCTCACACAAAAAAAGTATGTCAGGTAATGCATATCTTAATTAGCTCAATTTAGCCATTCCACAATGTATATATATTTCAAAACATAATGTACCACATAAACATATACATGTTTTGTTTGTCAGTTTACAAAAGCAGACCTCATCTCTGCCCTTCAAGACTAACTCTTCCATCTGGGTTCAATGAAAGAGAAAATTTCATAATCACATAAGTTTTGGAAATCCAGTATATTATACTCCTCCTTTTGGAGGTTTATGTGGCACAGTAGCATATTATTAATAAAAGTTTTGAGAAGTAGTGAAGTAATAAGAAACGTTTAATTTTGTTTAAACCAATGTCTCATATGAACTCCAGACCATTTCTTAGAGAACACCTGTTAATACTCTGGGAAACTCATTTTGGAAAATACCATGTGAACATCTAAAATTTGAGCATTTGTAATCTTAATAATATTTTCATCCTATCCCCCACTATACACCCCTTTCCCTATGGCCTGGTGTCTTTTTTTTTTTTCAAATAATGTGTCTCCAATAAATGTTTGCTAAATTATTTTAAAAAGAGAGAGAGGGACAGGGCTAGAAGGAATCTAATAGTTGGGAATGTGTGAGAAAGACACCCAGGAAGGTCTGGGGCTGTGTCAGGCAATCACTGTGGTCAAGGATCGGAAAGGGTCTTTGCCTTTCTTAAAGCGCTTCTGTCTCCTGGACTCATTTCTTCAGAGGCATTTCTCTGCGTACTGCACCTCGAGGGCTGAAAACAGGTGAAACCTCTGGCAGCTCATGGGACTCCCCACTATCCCCCCAGCCAACAGAGCATGAATTGGGCCCCAGAAAACATCCTGATCGCCAGACAGATGGAAGATGGACAGATGGATGCAGCTAAGACACTTGTCCCTCCTGCTCCAGGTCTCTGGGAGGCCCTCACATGTGTTTGATTCCTAATCTCTTGTCTTTGCTTATTCTTATGAACATCAGAACCCTAAATCCCCGGACCTCGCACAGGCTGAGACATCACAGCACAAACTGATTGCCAGAAATGATGTCAGCGTGTGGATCCAGTCAAACTCAGAAAGTCTCGGGCTAAGTGTTTCCCGCCTTCCTTGACTTTTACACACCTGCATTTTAATGAAAATACAATCCTTTCAGTATGTGGTTCATTTTCCCTCTGCTAATCAAAGTATTTACAAAGGTCTTGATTCATAAGAAGGCTTTCACTATTGACAGAAGTTTGAAGTTCCTTTTCCAACTCTGATTCGAGTTCCGTTTAGAATGAACGTAACAGGGAACCACATCTCCCCGTTTCACGGTCCGAGTCTTACAGCTCGGGAGGCCTGTTCTGTCTTCCCAATTGGGGTGAGGGGACAGACTCTGACTAGGGTCAGATCAGACACACACTTTGAAGCTGCTTCTTGAAAACACAGCTGAACTTGGATTTTCGGCGAGTGCTCTCCATCAGTGTCCTGGCTATGGGAGGCCATACGCTCATCCACATGAAGCCTCCGTTGCTCTAAACAATTTTTAAGCTATCCTTTGGCAAGTGCTTCAAGCCTGTGGCCTCCCTCATGAGTATCCTAAATGGTGGCGCGTTGTCATTGTGTAGCTTTCTGGAACCAGCCTGAAGCCATTTGAAGTCAAGTGGTGAACCAAATGGGAGAGAAATTAAGGTGCCTCTTTGCTGACAGTCAGCTGGGATTCTTATGGGCATGCAGTGGGGCCCTGGCGTTCTAGGGAGTTTGGGAGGAGAGCTTCAGATCCCCCAGGGTGCTATTTGAAGAAAACAGCATTATTTTATCGTACACATTTAGGTACGTTTATTAATAATGTGTTTGATTTCCTTGCTTTGTTATATCTTACGTGCATCTAGCTGTAAAGACACTTTAGCTTTGGCCTCTGGGCTACTGTCCTCTTAAAAACCTAACACTGAGAAATCACAGCTCTCAAATAAGAAGTAAGATGAAATTGGGAAGCAAGAAAAGGGATCCGAATGAAGTCACCCGGGGACAGTCCCATGCAGTACCTAGAGATACACATCCTTCGGAATAAGCAACTCGCCGTGAGGACTAATGGTCCATCCCAAAGGAATTCACATCATTCTGCCATACTCATTGTTGGCAGAACAAGTTAAGGCTGCTAAAAAAAAGACAAATAAAGAAAACAGAAAATTAAAAAAATTAAACCACGACAGAGTAGGGGCCCAATTGTTTTTTAGGGCAAGTGACTTTCCCATAACAAATTTGGTAATTTTTGAAGTCGCATGAGCTTCTTCTATGTCAGGTCATAGAGGGGGGTTATGTGGGGGCTCGGGACCCCACAGACAGCTCAGGGGAGGGACTGGTAGCTCTGCCTGGAATAGCGGTGAGAAGCACACCGCCTCCGGGACCAGATGGGGCTCGGAGAGGAAGAGAAATGTAAATGGATTTGTTCCTGTTGTCTCTGATATAAGCCACGTGGCAGATATATTCATTAGGGATTAAGTTCAGTCTATAGTAAGAGGGATCACCCGAAAGGGAGGCAATTTAAAGACAGGAGGGTTTGCCCTCGCCATAGTGAAGTGGAAGATTGGGAAATTCTACTAAAGTGGAATTCTTAGAAATTCCACTACCGGGCTTTTTTTCCTTGCGATCCTTACCTGGGCCCCCTCCTCACCTGCCACCTTCCCCTCATAAATCACCTGTAGCAATTAGTGTACCAGACTGTAAAGTAGCTTAGGGCTCTGCCTCACTAAAGTTAACCCTATTGTGACCATGCCCCTCCTCCTCTCCTGCCCTGTGACCTTTCCCCTCATAAATCACCTGTAGCAAATAGTGTACCAGGTTGCAAAGTGACTCAGGACCCTGCCTCACTAAAGTTAACCCTGTTGTAGCCGTGCCCCTCCTCCTTAAGCAGAGTGTATAAAAGACTGCAATGCTCTTTGTCTGGTGCTCAGAATTTGGGGAGAGCAAATTCACCTCTGGGCCAATCGCCAGCCGGCACACAAAACCTGTTTTTGCCAAATCTGAGTGTGTCTCTCGGTCTATTCCCGGTTATCTCTGCCGTAACAATAGAAGACAGCAAGTGGGCAGTCCAGGTCCCAGATGGTCATCAGGGACTGTGCTCCTTCCGTCTTTCTGCTCTACCATCCTGGCACCTGGCTCCTTATGGAACGTCATCTGTGGTTCCCGCCATCATATCCACCTTCCAGAAAGGGGGACAGAGGAGAGGCGAAAAGGGAATTTCCCTACCCAGCTAAATCAGCCTTCCCAAGGCGACATTTCCAGACTTCCCATACAACACTTCCACTTTCCTCTCACGGAGCGCATCCAGCTGCAAAGGCAGCCGGGAGATGTAGTCATCAAGCCGGCGCGCGGTCAGCATCCCGGGTTCCCTCACTGCCCTGGCACCTGCCACGCGTGAGTCTTTTTCCATTTCCTTTGTGCATGAATCTATCTTCCCTTTTCCAGTGCTAACACAGACCACAGCCAAATGGTGAGGAGCAAATCTAGTATACAAGGCACGGCTAAGAAATCGACCCCACTTGGAAAAGTTAGATCTCCTGTTTTCCATTAGCCAAGCAAACTTTTGACCTAGGAAATCAGATAAGGTAGAAACAAACAAAAAACGGTAAGAAGAGATATTTCATGATCTCAGTGCTTCCACATGTGTTATTTCGTGAAGAGAGAGAGGCAATGACACCCATTTCGCACACAGAACATCAGAGGCTTCGAGAGGGAAGCAAGCCTGCCCTGGCTCCTGCTGGCACCGTTGGGGGTAAAAACCCAAGGGCTATCTTGCCTCCCAAACCTATGCAGCAAGTGGAGGCCGAATAAAAATTCTATTACAGTAACTAATAAGAATGTATTATTTTACCTAAGTTTAAAAAAACGTGAATTTTAAAGCCATGGCAAGAATTTTAAACAGTGTCCCAATACTTGCCTAGCATCATCAGAAACACCCAGTGGATGACCCAGCTAGTCTGCAACAAACACGGTGGCCCACGATGACATTTTTCCTTTTCCTTCTGAAGTCAGTTAATAAAATTAAAGTCAGCACAGACATACCTCACTTTATTGCACTTCACAGATAATGCGTTTTTTTTTTTTTTTTACAAATTGAACGTTTATGGCAACCCCACTTTGCACAAGTCTACCGCTGCCATTTTTCCAACAGCATTTGCTCACTCCGTCGTGTCTCTGCCACGTTTTGGTAATTCTCACAATATTTCAAATTTTTTCACTAGTATTGTATCTGTTATGGAGATCTGTGATGTTACTATAGTAATTGTTTTGGAGTGTCACAAACTGTGCCAATATGGGAGGGCAAACTTAATTAATAAATGTCATATGTGTTCTGACTGCTCCACCAACTGGCCATTCCTCATCTCTCTCCCTGTCCTCGGGCCTCCCTATTTTCTGAGACACAACAGAATTGAAATTAGGGCCAAGTAATATCCCTATGACGGCCTCTAAGTGTTCAAGTGAAAGGAAGAGCCACATGTCTCTCACTTTAAATCAAAAGCTAGAAATGATTAAGCTAAGTGAGTAAGGCATGTTGAAAGCTGAGATAGGCTGAAGGCTATGCCTCTTGTCACAAACAGTTAACCAGGTCATGGGGCAAAGGAAAAGCTCTTGAAGGAAATTAAAAGTGTTACTCCAGGGAACACACAAATGATAAAGTGAAACAGTCTTATTGCTGATGTCAGGAAAGTTGTGGCGTTCTGGATAGAAGATCAAACCAGCCACAACATTCCCTCAAACTAACACCCAATCCACAGCAAGGCCCTAGCTCGCTTCAATCCTCTGAAGGCCGAGAGAGGTGAGGGAGGTGCAAAAGAAAAGTTGGAAGCTAGCAGAGGGTGGTTCGTGAGGTTTAAGGAAAGAAGCTGTCTCCATAACATTAAAGTACAAGGTGAAGTAGCAAGTGCTGATGGAGAAGCTGCAGCAAGTTATCCAGAAGATCCAGCTAGGATCAGTGATGAAGGTGGCTACACTCAACAACAGATTTGTAACGTGGGCGAAGCAGCCTTATATTGGAAGAAGATGCCATCTAGGATTTTCATAGCTAAAGAAGAGATGTTAATGCCTGGCTTCAAGCTTCAAAGGAAAGATTGACTTTCTTGTTAGGTGCTGATGCAGCTGGCGACTTTAAGTTCAAGCCAGTGATCATTTACTGTTCCAAAAATCCTAGAGCTCTTAAGAATTATGCTAAATCTACTCTGCCTATGCTCTATAAATAGAATGAAAAGTCTAAATGACAGTATATTTATTTACAGCATGGTTTGCTGAATATTTTAAGCCCACTGTTGAGACCCACTGCTCAGAAAAAAAGATACCTTTCAAAACAGTACTGTTCATTAACAGTGCATCTAGAGCTCTGACAGTGATGCATAAGGAAATGAACGTTTCCATGCCTGCTAACACAACATCCATTCTGTAACCCATGGATCAAGCAATAATTTTGACCTTCAAGTCTTATTATTTAAGAAATATATTTTGTAAGGCTGCCACAGAAAGTGATTCTTCTGATAGATCTGAGCAAAGTAAATTAAAAATCTTCTGGAAGGTATTCATCATTCTAGATGCTGTTAAGAACATTTGTAGGCCGGGCGCGGTGGCTCATGCCTGTAATCCTAGC
>NW_012141747.1:7910098-7928285 GCF_000956105.1 Propithecus coquereli
GAGACTCTGTCTCAAAAAAAAAAAAAAAAAAAAAAAAAGAACATTTATGATTCATGGGAGGAGGTCAAAATATCAACATTAACAGGAATTTGGAAGAAGTTGATTCCAACCCTCATGGTTGACTTTGAGGGGCTCAAGACTTCTGTGGAAGAAATAACTACAGACGTGGTGGAAATAGCAAGAGAACTAGAATCAGAAGTGGAGCCTAAAAATGGGACTAAATTGCTGAAATCTCATAATTAAACTCAAATGGACGAGGAGTTGCTTCTTACAGATGAGCAAAGAAAGTGGTTTCTTGAGATGGAATCTACTCCTGGTGAAGATGCTATAAACAATATTGAAATGACAACAAAGGATTTAGAATATTACATAAACTTAGTTGATAAAACAGTGGCAGGGTTTGAGAGGATTGGTTCCAATTTTGAAAGAAGTTTACTGTTGGTCAAATGCTATCAAACAGCATTGCATGCTACAGAAAAATCTGTCATGAAAAGAAGAGTCAATCAATGCAACAAACTTCATTGTTGTCTTATTTTAAGAAATTGCCACAGCAACCCCAACCTCCAGCAACCACTACCCTGATCAGTCAGTAACCACCAACATCGAGGCAAGACCCTCCACCAGCAAAAAGATTATGGCTTGCTGAGGGATCAGATGATCATTAGCATTTTTTAAGCAATAAAATAGTTTTAAATTAAGACATACACACTGTTTTTTTAGTCATAATGCTATTGCACACTTAATAGACTACAATAATAGTGTAAGGATAATTTTTATATGCGCTGGGAAACCAAAGAATTTGTGTGCCTTGCTTTATTGCAATATTCACTTTATTGCGGTGGTCTAGAACCAAACTTGTAACACATCTGGGGTATGCTTGTATCTAAGTGTCTTTTTTTACTGTAAATTCAGTAAACATGAAGGCTTAAACATGAAGGAGATGCTTACATTATGTCATTAGCATGAAAAAAATGTTCGTTACTGCCATATTAAAGAAACCAGATCCTCCAAGTGCTGGCTCAGGAAAACATTGACACTCACAAGAATTTCCCTTTGTAGCCCTGACCCACATTTGCAGCTGACAGACTGATTTCTTACTTTCTTATAGCCATCTGCTCACCTCCCTAGTCTGGTGGTACTGGGCCTGTTTCACAAGAAGCTGAGAACAAGGAATAAAGGCTTTGAGAGGTCACACATTCACTCTTCCCTAGTTTCCACAACCAACCCAGCCCCACTTTCTGGACTCTGGGTCCACGTCCTTTCCATTCGAAGGGACTAAAGTGGCATCAGCAGCCGACACATCCAGCATTCGAGACAGCCCCACTTCCAGCCACGAGCCCCGTCCAATCACAGTGTGCAGCTGTGGGCAACATCTGCAAACTCTGCATTCGGAAACACTTTGCGTATGTGCTTCCTAGGGACTCGGTGCACATCAGGAGCAAAAGGACTTGTCCTTCCCAAGGTCATGAGGCCTGTTGCAGGGCCTTGTTCCCTCATCTTCCTCCAGCTGCTGGGACTTTCAACTCACTCATGGTCTCCTTCCTTATACACCTGCCTCCTTTCCCCATGTCCCTCCTCCCTCGCCGCCACTTCCTCCTTAGCCACCCCTGTCCAGAGCCTGCTGGTGTTGGCTCAGGCAAGGCCTCCAAGCGTCTCCTATGCACCCTCTAGATGAATCTATGTCCCTTGAGCCATCTGTGCCTCCATTTCTTCAGCTGCAAAATGAGTATCGTTAGCACTCCTATCTTATGGGTCTTTCCTAAAATGAGAAAATGTGTACAAGATGTTTAGGATAAGGGCAGGCCAGCAGTAGCAGTTGGCCACCCCGTGGGTCCCAGCCACTGTCACCTCTCGCTGAAACCGATGAACAGGGTCCTAACTCAGCTCCGTGCTCCATTCCCACCTCCTCCAATCCGTTCCCCACACAGCTTCCTAAGTCTAACCCGGATCCTTCCTCTGCTTAAAACCCTTTAATGACTCCCCACCGGATTTGGTGTAAGGCCTGAACTCCTCACCGTGGCCAGGTTACAAGGCCCCGCTCAGCCTTGCCCGGCCCATTTCTTCTCCATACCCTCTCCCTGCTGAGCAAACTCCAGCCACATGAGCTTTCCCTGGTGCCTCGGGCCTGGGCCCTGGCCGTTCTCTCTGCCTTGTGCCCTCGCATCCTTCCCACCACGTCTCCCCTGCCAGCTACTCTCATCCTTCAGATTGCAGCCTCATGCTGCCCTCCTCAGAGCGGGCCTCCTTCATCACTCTACAGAAGGTAGATCTGCTCCCTCCCTGTTATGGATTGAACGTTTGTTCAACCATATGTTGAAGCCCCAACCCTCAATGTGAAAGTATTTGAAGATAGAGCCTTTACAGAGGTCATTAAAGTTAAATGAGGTCATAAGGATAGGGCTCTAATCCAAATGGATTCATGTATTTATGTTCGTAAGAAGAGACACCAGATCTCTGTGTGCGTATGTGTGTGTGGGCACAAAGAATAGGTCGTGTGAGCACACAGTGAGATGGAACTGCCTACAAGCCGAGAGAAGAGGCCTCAGGATAAAACCTACCTTATGGACACCCCGACCTCAGACTTCCAGCCTCCAGGACTATTGTTCAAGCCGCCCAGTCCGTGGCATTGTGCTATAGCAGCTTGAGCTGACTGAGACACTCCCTCGTCCCCACTCTCTACTAACTGCTTGCCCCTTCAAGGCAGCTGTCTCTGTTTGTAACCAGTGTCACTGTCTTTGCCTATTTCCTGCCACTGGAATGTTGCTCTGTGGTCACCATCACCTTCCCCAGGCCTAGAAAAGGGCCTGGCACACAATAAGTATCCACAGAGCAAATCAGTGAGTCAATGAATCCATCAGTCAGAGACTACATACTTCTAGCCAGGGAGAGAGGAGTTGAATCTGTTTCTCATACCTTGGTAGGTGCCCTAACAAGGGAGCTGCTCTTCCCAGGATAGACTCTACAATCACTACCCTCTAAATCAAAAATATTTTTCTACTTCTTGGCTTATAGCCACCAAAATGAATTTAAGTTAGCTTATCAGAATACAGACAATAGAATAGACACCAAAGGAGGAAATGATAAAAATAAATAAATAAATAAGATGAAGCCTCTTAGATGTCAGCATGCATGTCTCAGACACCTGCTGGGCCAGGCCACACTCCAGCTCTGAACACCCCAGCAGCCATTGCAAAGAAGGTGGCCCAGGCAGCTGTGACATATAGATCATCCACCAGACACAAAGAAAGAGTTCTTTGGAAGAAGTAGCTCTTGCCAAGCAAGATCAGCTCAGCACTGACTCCCCATTCAGTCCTCCCATGGAAGATAAACCCTGAGCAGCATCCTTAAAGAAAACTCCAGGAAGGGCTTCCAGCAGCAATTCCTCCCAAGCTGCTTCACGGGAGCACACAGCATTGATTCATAGCCCAGTGCCGGACAAGCTGTTCTGACGGCAGCAAAACAGTGAGGTTGGGAATGCACTTTGCACATATACAATCCTCTGTCTCCACACAGACAGCACCCTCATAAAGTAAACTACCCTTTGTAAAACTCAAGTGATCTGAGCCAATGACACACTGCTGAAGAATTGCAACCTGAAAGCTGAGGGTCTGGCCCCGTGGAGGCAGCTCAGAGCTGGGGGCAGCTGCCAGAGCCACTGCACAGGCAAGGAACCCTCGTTGGTGTGTCCTGTTGGCATCTGCTCCCCTCTTGGCCTGGAAATAGGCCCTTCTCTTCCCTCCATCCAATGTCACAAGTAAGATGGATGGTCCCCCTCCCTCACCCCAGCATCAAGATGTATCCAGGTCTTCACAAAGCCAACCCTTGTTGCTAGTAACAGCTTAGAAAGTGAGACCCCCAAATGAGTGCTTTATTCCATAGGTGACAGATACACGGCAGGTGTAACAACTGCGCGTGTTTCCATGGAGCAGGCGGCCACTCTCGCTGGTTGAGCCTGCAGTTCAAACAAAATCCTTTCCCTGCACAAGCTTCCCATCCCACCCTAAAGCTGATCTCCCACCCAAGAGCACATTTCATAGGCTGGGGTGACATTGCTAACACATCCTCTGAAATGCTTTAAGAGATGACTGTCTTTTAACAGTCTGGACCAAACCCACGATAACCCAGACTCTGCAAACAGTTGACCGTCTCTGACCTTGTCTTGCCGTGGTTGCATGTCTGGCCCCTTGGGAGTTCCTTAGCTTCCCCTGCTGCGTGCTCGTACTCTCCACTGCCTCCTGCTCCGGGCATGCGGTTGAAAAGCAGTGTCCTGCAGCTCAGCCAGCATCATGGGCACATCCCGTGTCCACTGTGTCTGTTCTCCACACTTACAAAAGCACACGGAGTTTGAAAGAGTCCTAAGGAAGAGGTAGGCTAGGATGACCCACTCAAGAGCTTTTGTGGCCAGACATACATGGAACCAAAAAGGATGATGAAAGGTTTCCTTCGGGCCATTTCTATTTCATTACAGACCTCCTTGACTTCACAATCCACAAGATCCACCTCTTGTCTGCATTTCCTGTAGATTTCATCCCTAACTCATTAAACCACGCTTCTAATCTAGAATTTGGAGAAACTATTCCACCAGGCAAGATGAGGTCTCTTCATTTCTCTGGGATTCTAGCTTTGCCCATTTATCCTTTCCTGTCGTTCCCTGATTTACTTTTCTTCTTATGAAAAATTTTTTTCTAGTCCCTTGAGCCTGTAGCCTGCCTGACATCTTTTCATACCTTTCCCAAGAAAGGGGCTCTGGAGCCCAACTGCTGGAGTTCACATTCCTGGTTCTGCTACTCACTCGCTGTGCAACTTTGGACATGTTACTTAACTTCTCTGTGCCTCAGTTTTCTTAGATGTAAAACAGGCTAATAACAGTACCTGTCTCATAGGGTTGTGTGAAGATTAAATGTGTTAACATGTGTAAAGCTCTTAGCACTCTGCCTGGCATGAATTAAGAGCTACCTCAGTGTTTACTATTATTATCGAACGATGCCACATTATCAGGGTGAGCCAGACCACGACAACTTAGTACAGTTAGAAATAAAGGGAAAAGCCACACACCATGGAAACACAAAGACTAGAGCAGTTTATTGTATTGGAGAATCTGGAATGTGCCACGGAGGACTGGCATAAAGAAATAAGGAGGATTCTGATGACTTCTGGGTGTGTGTGTTATCCATGGCTGTCTGTGCAGCAAATTAACCCAGAACTTGCAGACATCAACAACGAGAGACATTTATTTTCTCACACAGTGCGTCAGGAATTTGGGAGCGGCTTAGCTGGGTATCTCTGGCTCAGGGTCTCTCCTGAAATTGCAGGCAGATGTCGGCAGGGACTGCAGTCACGGGAAGGCTTGACTTGGGCGGGAGGATCTACTTCCAACATGGTTAGTGCTGACTGTCAGCAGGAGGCTTCGGTGCTTCACATGGGGATCTCTCTGGGTTGGGGGGAGGGTGCTGCTGGACTGTCCCCATGAAAGCACAGCCAGCTTCTCCCTGAGCAAATCCCCCACGAGAGAGCCTGGTGGACGACACACCTTTGGAAGTCACCCTCAGTCTTTTCTACTAGTCATACAAATCAGAGTGGAGAAAGGAACAACAGAGGGGCGGGAGCCCCTGGGGCTATTTGGAGGCCGGATGCCACAATGGGAAGGGCAGAGCACAGACCTGTGCCAGGCGGTGCCGCGTCTGCAAAAGAATGGATGGGGACCGGGGGAGACCCTGGCACGGAGGCCTGCTTGGCCCCATCAGATGTGGTTTTGGCATAGGGGAAATTACACATAATCTTAAGCAAATTAAACTGTTACTAAATATTGTGAGCTGACAAAAAAAGTAGGAGAAGGAGAAATGGCTTTGAGGTCTTTACTTGAGTCCCAGCCTTTTTCTCTAGGCTGTGGGAAACTGCACCTCTGTAAAAGAACAACCCCCCTGGATGTGAACAGCTATGAATCCTTTTCACCAGCTCTCTGATGCCGGCTGGTTGGGTCTCCTCTGCCTTGAATTTGGGCTTGTGACAGAAACCAAAATGCTCACCTGGTGTTCCGTGCGATCACCACGTGTTCCAGTTGGCTACCCTACATTTCCTGGCTTCCTTGCAGTAAGCCAAGGCCATGGTGATTAGTTCTGGCTAAGGAAGTACAAGTGGCAGTGACCCAGGCAGAGAAGCCCATGAGTGAGTCTCCTGTCTTTCTTCACCACTACGAGGCCAAGGCGGCCACATGTCCAGAATGTGCAGCCTAAAGAAGGAAAGAGCCTGTCAGCCTTGGATCCCGAGTGACCGTGTGGAGCAGAGACCCCCTGTAGACAGACAGCATTCCCAATCAACCAACCTTGCTCTGTTAAGCCACGGAGATTCTGGGAAAATTTGTTATCGCAGTCTAATAGTCCACCCTAATAACAGAAACACTTTTGTCACTGTAATTAAATAACACTTAAAATTAAATAGCTAAGTGAATAACTTGCTCCTCCTCCAGGAGGTGAGGTCCCCAAGCTGCAGGCTCACTCTCTGTCCCCCTCCAGCCCACAGCTCCTGGCACCTGGCCTGGCACCCAGGAGGGGCTGGATGAGTATCTGTCCAGTGAAGGCTGAAGAAACCTCCAGGCCCTTCTCCCCTGTCCTGTGCTGCATCCGGCAGCTTCCAGGCTCACCAGGCCCTGCTCCTGAGAATAAGGTTGTTCAAGAAGGAGGCAGAGTAACCAGCATGAGAACACGTTAGCAGCCCCTCAGCACACACACACACACACACACACACACACACATGCACACACATGCACATGCACACACACGCACATAGGCAGAGCATGAGAACCAGTGGGTAGCAAACCAGAGTGTTTGGGTCTGATCACTGCCCCTTTCTCCTGTTCAACAGGACAGTGAGTGTCCTGCACAAAAGGACACAGGCCTCTGCATTAAGCAGAGTTCGGCTGTGATGGCGAGTCTCCATGCAAGCCTTCACAGATGGTTAGAGGTTGGGGGAAGAGAGGTGCCCACTGGCATCAGTGACAGCCACATCTCATAGCTCCCCCTTCCAGGAAAGGGGCCATCCCTCCCCTGCCCTGCCGGCCTCCGCAGCTTCAAGGGGTCACTGGCCTGGAGAGAAACAAATATGCACTGAGTCCTAGGAGAGCCCTGAATTTCAGAGCACTCTGTCCCTGAGCTCGAGTCCAGGATCCATTTTTCACAGGCACACTTTATGGTTCCCTGCAGGAGGCCAGGTCTCCAGCCCTTGTAATTCCCCAGGGAGGAGCAACGTGCCCGGATCGTAACTGCACAATATGTGCGCATCTTCTTTCCTACAAAAAAAAACCCTGAGTACCTGAGTTATGCACCTTATCGGAGACCATGTGCTGGGTGATTTTAAAATATTATTCCCCAAACACATATATATATCATGCCAAGAAACCATCAACAGTAAATTACCTCCTGCTCCAAGGGCCAGGACATGGTTACTGTCACCATGCAAGTCATTCACATAAAATTCTAAATGTCTCACATTTTATCTTGAAATTTTCCAAAATTTATTAATCTTTATGGCCATGAAAGGCAAGGAGAAATATATTTTCAGCTCGTGTGTTTTACGACCGACCCAACTGACCATGTGAAATGGCTCAGATTTATCTTCAACGTCCAGTTGCCAGCATTTATGGCAACTTTTAAACATGTCATCTTACCTTGGACGTCTCCTGGTTTGGGACACTTGGGGAGTTTACTGAGTAACTTTCATTTCAGGACCAGAGCAAATAAATGGTTTAAGCACTTTTGCAGCTCATTGGAAAGAGAATTTGAAATTCGCTTGAGGAGATTGTTAACGGTGGACCACAGAAACGAAGGGAAGGCAGAAACTCTCCCCGAATTTATGTCTCTTTCCTATGGGAATAACAGGAGAGGTTCCCTCTGCCAGAGAGAGGTTCCCACGCTCCCCGGGGTCACATCTGCTCTGTCAGAGAGGTTTAAGAAAATAGCATTCGATGGTGCCCCTATGTGCTAAAGAAAATGTTCATACTGATAAATGGAAAAGGAAGTTTAGGTTTCTTTAAAAATGGCCTTTAATGTTGTTTACTATTCAACAAGTATAAATAAACAGAATAGTCCTTGCTGTGCATGGAATTCACCTCTGTTCATTAACAACCAGGAGATGATTTTAAAAATATCATCACTTGGAACTGGAGAACATTATGTTAAGTAAAACAAGCCAGGCACAGAAAGGCAAATTTCCAATGTTCTCACTCATATGCAGGAGCTAAAAATTAAAACAATTGATCTCATGGAGACGGAGAGTAGAATGATGGTTACCAGAAGCTGAGAAGGGTAGTGGGGAAAGGGGGATACAGTGGGGATGGTTAACGGGTGCAAAAATATAGTTAGAATGAACAAGATCTAATATTTGATAGCACAACAAGGTGACTATCATCAATAATAACTTACTGTATATTTAAAAATAACTAAAAGAGTGGAATTGGAATGTTCCCAACACAAAGAAATCCTTGATAAATGCTTGAGGTGATGGACACCCCAATCTCCCTGATTTGATTATTACCCATTGTATGCCTGTATCCAAACATCGCCTGTACCCCATAAATATAGACAACTAATACATACCCATAATAACTGAAAAAAAAATTTTTAAACAAAAATTAAAAAAAATAACCCTAAGGAAAAAAAGTCATTTTATCAAAAAGACAGCTGCACTAGAATGTTTATTGCAACTTACTGTATATTTAAAAATAACTAAAAGAGTGGAATTGGAATGTTCCCAACACAAAGAAATCCTTGATAAATGCTTGAGGTGATGGATACCCCAATCTCCCTGATTTGATTATTACCCATTGTATGCCTGTATCCAAACATCGCCTGTACCCCATAAATATAGACAACTCATACCCATAATAACTGAAAAAAAATTTTTAAACAAAAATTAAAAAAAATAACCCTAAGGAAAAAAAGTCATTTTATCAAAAAGACAGCTGCACTAGAATGTTTATTGCAGCACAATTCACAATTGCAAAGATGTGGAATGAACCTAAGTGTCCATCAACTGGTGAGTGGATAAAGAAAATGTGGTGTATATGTACCATGGAGCACTACTCCACCATAAAAAGGAAGGAAATAATGTCTTTTGCAGCAACTTGGATGGCACTAGAGACCATTATCCTAAGTGAAGTATTTCCGGAATGGAAAAGTAAATGCCACATGTTCTCACTAATAAGTGGGAGCTAAATCATGGGCACACGTGGGCACAAAGAGATGTAAAGGACATTGGAAACCAAGAAAGGGAGGCTGGGAGGAGGGTGAGGGATAAAAACTTAGTACTTGAGGGTACAGTGAACACTATTCTGGTGACGGGCATACTAAAGCTCTGATTTCAGAATTATACAATATACCGTGTAACAAAAACATTTGTACCCACTTAATATTTTGCAATAAAATTAAATAAAATTAAATTAAATTGAAAAACCATAACATAGAAAAACGACAAGCACCTACAGGCCTCAAACTCAGTACGTAATCCGTGTCTAGTTTGGTCAAGAACGCAGAAGCTTTGGTTGGTTCTCCCTTCACCCCTCTCTTCCTTCAGGCCTGTGTTCCCCAGAGTCCTGGGTCCTTCCTTGATGCATTTCTCCTTTCCCTCTCCTGTCCCTGGGCTCAGTGTACTCTGCCACCCAATCAACCTTCCTTAAAGTTGGCTTTATGATGTCACCTCCAGGCTCAAACACCTGTACGCTTCTCACTGCCTAGCCCAGAAGTCAAAGTTGAAACCTGTTTGTCTACCTCAGGGCAGAAATCAGCTGTCTGTGTATGTCTCTGATCTTACCTCCTATCATTCACAGCAGGAGACAGCCACTCCACGTGGCCCAGTGAACCCGACACACAACAGCCCTCAGACTTTGCTTATGGCATCTCCACAACCAGAAAGCCCCAATCCTTCCTCAAGTCTCCTCACCTGTCCAGATTTGGAGGAGCCTGGACAAGCTTACCCCACCCCTGTAGATCCCCACAGACATGCAGGCCTGAGGCAGCGGGGCCATGCTCTGGGCACCATCCCCTCCGAGCTCCACCCTCCCTAACCTATGTTGGACGCTTAGCCTCACGCTGTATTTGATCATTCTGTATATGACGCATCTCCTTCATGAGATTGTACACCTGAGGACAAGTACCATGGCCCACACATAATTATCCTCCCTGGGATCCGGCCTGGTGCTTACAAAGAGTAATTCCCGAAAACTTTCCAAACAGGTTTGGAAAGACACAACTAAATTTATCTACAAAAATAAAATAGGCAATAAGCTAGAAAAAGTAATGCAAACGCATTCACTTCATAGAATCCTGTGAAGAGTTCATACATGTTAATATAAGTCATGATAGTGTGGAATTGTGATCACCTCACTGAAGAGTGTCGTCCGAAGAGTCTCTGTGGTAATATATCTGTGAGGTTCTGGAACCGCCCAGCACATACCCTGAGCTCCGCAAGAGCAAGCGGAAGGCAGGCAGCCTACTGTGGTGCCCCATGGGGTTGAAGCTGCATTCCGTGGGCTAATGAGAATGCATATTAGATTTGCATTTCTAAAATCATTCAGCCTGGCTGGGAAACACCCTGTTTCTTTTAAGTACAGTTGGTTTGCTCCTTCTCTGATTCAGTGAGCCAATCTTCAGTGGCCAGATTTAAAAGCCAGCATTCACAGCTCTCTGTGCTCAGTGCCTAAGGGCCAGCCCTTTTGGAGTGGAAAAGTAAAACCTCCTTTGGCTCTGTGCTACCCCTTCATCTGTCACCAGGGCCTTGGGGCCCCACAGGGCAAGCTGAAAATAGAGCCAGAAAGATGTCTGTCTCCACTTTCATCTCTGAGGAGTCAGAGCGCCTGTGAGCACGCTTCAAGCCTCCTAACCCCGCGACAGCAAAGACTCCTGGCCACCTGGCATCAGGAGCCTCACCCAGAGAGCATGCTTGCTCTCATCCTAAATAGCAGGCTGTCTGCTTGCCAGGAAGAATAAGGGACACAACACGGAAACAAAAAGAGAAGGCAAGGAGACCATAAAGGAAAAACTGCAATTAAAAACAAATACGAGACTTAAGAGATTTGTGACTCAGGTGGCTCTCGCGGGCACTTGCAAGTGTCCTCAGACAGCCTGGAATCGTGTCTTTAAGTGTGAGATGCTCGCAAACCTGAAAGGGCCAATTGGCCTTCTCTGCTCCAAACGACACTCTGTTCTAGATATGGAACTTTCCGATTGCCTCTTGTGTGAGTTTCCCAGGGCCATAACAAACTACCATAGACTAAGTGGCTTGGACAAAAGAAATGTATTGCTGCACAGTCTGCAGGCTGGAAGTCCAAGAACAGGTGTCAGCAGGGTTGGTTCCTTCTGAGGTGTGAGGGAGAATCTGTTCCCTGCTTCTCGTCTGGTTCCTGGTGTTGTCCTGGTGATCTTTGGCATCCCCAGGCTTGTGGGTGCATCGCTCAGATCTCTGCCGTCATCTTCACATATATCCTCCCTGTGTGCAGCCCTCTCTGTGTCCAGATTTTCTCTTTTCATAAGGACACCAGTCATATTGGATTGGGGCCCAGCCTAACAACCTCATCCTAACTTGATCATCTGCAAAGACTATTTCCAAAGAAGGTCACATTTACAGGTATGGGGGTAAGGAATTCAGCATCTTTTGGGGGGACACAGTTCAACTCCTGACACCTCTCAAACATAAAAGGTTTACATGGATGCTATCACTGATGGTATTACTTGACAAGAGGCACAAATAAAATCAGATAACAAGGGCTACTCCGACAGCCATTCATTTCCCTTGGATCTGGGCACAGGCAGGAAAAGTGGTATGAACAACAGCTAAAGAGCCTGAAGGATCGAGGCTTGGGTGTGAGACCCCACCTTGGTCTGCAGCCATGCACATGAGAGCCCCACCCCGCCCCTCCTGCCCCACAACTGCCACCATCGAGACCTGGAGGCTCAGAGCAAAGCCAGATGGCCAGAGCGGGGGAGCTCTCCTCATATAACTCAGGCCCTGAAGTGTATGTTCCTTAATTAATTTCTCCTGAAAGATCAAATATCTTCCCTAAAAGAATAAAAGATTTAAAAGTAACTTCATGTTCACACATCACAGACTATGAGAAGGATTTCTCATTTGTTCCTTCCACCTATTTTTTTAAATCCAAGACTCTCCTAGAAGTACAGCTTCCCCCAGTTACCCCACATTTTGGGGGGTCACCCTACTAATTGTCACCAAGCTTCTAGCATAGCAGATAACATATCCATATCACGTAATGCAACCAGACGTCAAGGGGCATCGCTCTCCCAGTGTCAAGGTCATCGAACGATCAGGATTGGCCCGTGAGTTGGCAGGAGATGCTCTCCAGTGGATGTCCACCACTGGAAAGGTCCATCCATTCACTTGTTCACTGATTAATATCTACCCAGAACATACGCTATTGTATTAGTTTGCTAGGGCTGCCATGACTGAGTGACTTAAACAACAGAAATTTATTGTCTCACAGTTCTCAAGGCCAGAAATAAGAGATCAAGGCATCAGCAGGATCAAGGCCTTACAAAGGCTGTGAGGGAGAATCTGCTCATGCCTCTTTCCCACCTCCTGGCAGGTTGCTGGCAACCTTTGGCACTCCTTGGCTTGTAGATGCACCACCCTGATCTCTGCCTTCACCTCACATGACATTCCTTCTCTCTGCATATCTGTTTCCAAATTCCCCCTTTTTATAAGGACACCGGTCGTATTGAATCAGGGCCTGCTCTAAAGACCTTTTTTTAACTTGATTATCTCTATAAAGGCCCTGCCTCCAAATAATGTCATATTCTGAGGTCCTGGGGGTTAAGACTTCAACATATGGATTTTGGAGATACACAGTTCAACCCAAAGCCTTCTGTGCCCAGCACCACACTAGCCCTGGGGATAGAGAAATGAGTAACATGTGGCCCAGGGAATGAAGCACTCGCCTCTCAGTGGGGAAAACCCGCGGCTGCGTCCCCCTCTGTTATTACAGTTGTAACCCATAATATTGCACCGGACATAAGACCAGTGCGAGTCCAGATGCCCAGGACCTGAAGAACCAGCGGCTGCACTCCAGGATAATACCTTTTACAACAGGTAAGCAGATGAGGTTAGGGGAAGATTTTCAGATTGTACAGGATGAAAATCTAGGAAACAACGTCTGGGAGGGATGTAAACCATAGATTCCAGCAGCACATAGGAGGGAGGCTCAGGTCCAAGTCCAGGGTGAGAGAGGCCCTAATAGAGGACGGAACACAGGTGAGAGAGCTGCTCGCCCCATTCCAGCATGCGGAGGCTGCCAGGTAACGCAGGGACACTGAGCCGGGCGGGTCCCTGCGGAAAGGGCAGGAGTGTGAGGGGGTGGGGTGAAGGGGCACTGGCCGAGGACACTCGGGCAGAAAGAGCAGCCAGAGACACGGTGGAACGACAGTTCCTGAGCCTGTGTCTGAGAAGCTTGATTTTGCACATTGTTTCAGGTGGTTTCTTGTCACTGAGCTGGTGTATGTGGGAAGTGAAAGTGTAAAATACGGTGGTTTCAGAAACAGGGTGTTTATGCACCTAAAAAGTTTTGAAAACTCCTTGATAGGCTAGCAAACAACTGTACATGTTAAAAAAAAAAAAAGTTAAGTAAAATAATGTAATTAAGTTTCATAACTTCTGATCATTTCAAAGAAACCCCAAGAGCATTGAAAGGTGAGTTTATTTTTGCTAATATAGTTTGGAATTGGCTGCCACATAAAGGACTAAATATGAAAAAGAACTGATCTAAAATTTAATCTGTGTCATAGGAAAAGGGAAAAATCTCTCTTCATTCTTCTTTCTCTTTTCTTCCCCTTAAGGAGACATGGTGGGATTTCTTGAGACATTGGGTTCTTCTCTCTCCCCTGGGTCCTCTCCCGGGTCATGTAACATGGTCATTCCCTGTTCCCTGCTTCAGCCAAAGGTGACCGAACAAAGAGCAGAGGAAATGGACGCCTTCGCCTTTACCTTTGGGTGCAAAGCGTAGGCCCTGGGTAAGACAGGCCTCAGGAGGAATAGTTGGCCCTTCAAGTGAAGTCTTTGGCCTCAGCCACACAGAGGTCTCCTGAGTGGGGCAGAGGGTCGTGCAGAGGCTGCAGGGTCCTGGGAAGGGCCTGTGCCCTGGAGAGTGCCCTATCCCCACTTCGTGCAGTTTCAGGGATCAATGAACAGAAGGGAACCCTCGGATCCCAAGGCACAGGCCAGGGTGGAAGCAAAACCCTAAAGTTCCCCAGGAGAGGCAGGCAGAGAAATGCCTATGTAGCGATTCAGAACCAATAAGCTAGACCCAATTTCACACAGACTCTCTCTAGGACAGGTGGGAGGTCCTGGGAACATCCCTGGAGCTCCAAGTGGGTGACTTGTGGCCCAGAGAGAGTAGGCTGGGAACAGAGTTTGTTGGGAGGTGAGAACAAGCAATGACAGCGGCTGCTGGCAGGGCCCGGAAGGAAAGGAAGGAAAGCACCTCCCAGGCCCCGAGCGGAGTGATGCCAGCTTCACCCAGGACCAGGTGGCCAGCCCAGCACCAGCATCTGACACATCAGGGACCCCAGCTGACCAAGAATCATTTGCCTCTACTTGTGCAGAGTGGAACCATGGAAATTAGATTATGTTACACAAAAGCATTTCCTTCACGCCTAGCTTCTGGGTCTGAGATTTACATCTGCCCTAAAATGCATGGCTGTGGAATTGCTGCGGGATCTCCTTATCCACCTGGGGAAGCACAGGGCTGGGCAGCAGTGTGCAGTGCCTCGGCCTGGCCTTCACCCAACAGCTCAAGGAAGAGGTGGGAGGGAAGACAGGGAGTCAACGATTTGAAAGCAAAGCAAACAAAAGCAATAAGGAAAGAGGGGGGATGGGGAACATCCCACTGTCTTTTCCCATGACTCCTGAGGGTCGGGAGTTCTGGGCCCTCCCATGTAACCACTACTTCCTGCTCCATCTCAACATCTGTGTTGTTTGCAAAGAAAGTGAGCTCCGTAAGGTCAAGGGCTTGGCCCTGGGTGCATTTAGGTATTTAACAGAGCACCAGGTGTGACTATGTTGAAAGGGACAATATTAGACTTTTCGACCTGGGTGACTGAGGAGCTCACAGGAGTCCCACTGAAGGTCCCACATGCCCTGGGACTGCCCCTTCTGGGGATTCCAGTCTGGCCTCTTGGCAGTGGGTGTATGTGCAACACAGCCACCAGGTAGAAGAGAGGAGCCCTCCTGGTAACCACCCCTGCACCAGCAAGAGGGAGCACCAGCCTCACGCCCACTGTCTCCTCTGGCCACAGGGCACCTCACCTACTTCAGCCACCTTCTGAGTGACCCAGAGGAGCAGGCCAAAAAAGCCATCCAGGCCCCAGCCCCAGCATCCCTGAACCTCCAACCCAGCCCTGGACTTTTGACTTTCAGACTTCTTTAGGGTAGGACAAGAAAAATCCCATTTCTTTTAAACCTCTGCTATTTGGGTTTTCCTTTATTTGCAGCCTACACAAGCCCTGGCTGCTCCTGTCTGGAGATGGAGCCCGTGAGCGGGGCCTTGGAGCGGCGGCATCTCTCACCTCCCTTCCAGCCCACAGCTCCCAGCGCACAGACTCCTCCTGTGACTATGTGGAAGGCATCCGGCTTTGCAAAACCACCGCTAGACAGACCTTCTGGAAAGGGCTCTTTGAGGCCACAGATTGACACTGTCAGTCAACCCCTCCTGGATTCTGTTTCCTGACTTGCACCCTCTATTCGGGTCATCTGGTTACGCTGAGCCCTTGACCTTGGGGAACTCACTTTCTTTCTTGAATTCTCCAAGAATGTCCCTTATTTATGAAACAATAGTGCTGGTTCTACGGAAGGAGGTTTTAAGTCTCTCAGGGCTCTAAAATCCTTGTGCCTTCTTAACCACAGCACACATGCTCAAGAGAACTAGAGTTGCCAGGAAATCATTTCTAAATCAGGGCTCCAACAAATCCAGGTTACACAGCATGGCCTATTTCCAACAAGCTTCACTTAAAGTCACCCTGCATGGAAGGAGACCTGTCTTAGCACGGGCTGCCATGAGCAAACCTTATTCCATGTCAAGCAGAACACAGATGCCTGAAGAAAGCCAGACACCCTTTCCTGATGCCTCATGATCATCCATGGAGGGAGAAACAAAAGGTGGAAAATCTATTCCATCTTCCTATGCTTGGAGAGGAAAGCGTAATTGTCTGGATGTGTGCATGGCCTGGCAAACAAAGGGAGAAATATCATGTCTACTGATTTCAGGAGATTATTTTAGTTGCCACATTTCTAAGGAATATTGGCATCCCCATGGGGGCTGACCCCTGAGTGACCAGCAACATACTCAGATGGACAAGGAAGGGGAAGGACCCAGGCTGTGGGCAGAACACACTTGACTCCAGCCAGTCGCATGAGCAGGTCACAGACAGAAGACACCTGTGGGCACTCAGTGAATATTGAAGGACATGGCATTGGTACCGGAAGAAAGGAAAGTTAATGTCTAGCAGAAGGTTCAGAGCAAACTTCCCACAGCACAGATAAGGGGAACTCTTTCTCCCATGCATGGCCCTTTGGGCAGAGGGTCACCAAGAGTGCAGGTCTTTTCTGTTGGCAGGTATCCCTCAATTCTGGACTCTTCCACTTTCCTGGGTTACAAATCATCCAAAATTCGCCTCCATGGGGACCTCAGTGTGGATCCCTCACTGTCAGACTGGACACAGCTTTTCAGAGCATCCCCCAAATAAAACCAGTGCCGCAAGTGCTAAGCTGATAAGAAATGGAAATTTGAGTAGAGTCCATGTACCACGCAGGGAAGACGCATAGTCCCACCCAGGACCATGCCCAGAAGGGAGAAGGGGTGCTTGCAGGACGGGCTGGTTTTGTGTGTGCAGCAGCCATGAGGACTGTCACGGGGGGCATATGGGCAGGCAGAGGAGATGCACGTAAGACAAGAGGGCTTTAAAAAGATGCTGATTCCACTGCTCCGCATTTGGCCACGCCACCAAAGGCTTCTGCCAAATAGTTTGGCTCACAAATATTCACCACAGGAGACTATCTGAGCACTAAAATGCAAACAAAAAATAATCAAAAACCAAGTACCTCAGACAGCTGGATGAAAAGATGCATCTGCACAAGCCAGCAAGTGTGTGTGCAGGCCACAGTGTCACAAGAAACACAACTTGGCTGCTCATGACTTCTGGAAGGATCCTTGTCAAAGATTTCAAATGCTGTATGCAGTTGGCACATGGCTGCTAAGCTTCTAATTTTGTGACCTTTAAGAAGGTCACAAATGAGCAAGACACTTCATAGATTTTTAAAGGGAATTATAGGCAAAGCTCAACATTGATGCAGTGGTTGGCAAGATTTTACCCAGTTAAAAACAGACCTTGACAGGATTCACATCTAAGGACACTAAGAGAAGGGAGTTTGAGGCTGTTTTCACAGGAAAAACACCAACTAGTGCCATGATGCCACTCATCCATGCTGACTAATTGATGTTTTCAAGCTTTTTTTCTAAAATCACCTTGGATTTATGTAGCACCCATCTTCCTGCAATTGTCTCCCAAAAGCCTTAGGACTTCATCTCCTTTGCATTTGCACATCACCTTGGAGTTACACCTGTTCCCCCTTCCCAAAGACCATCACAGCCACACGTTAATGCCCCTGCCTCCAGCCTCCATCTGCCCCCAAGGGATAATAAGAAAGCATTGCTTCCAGACCCTCATCTGGTATACACTGTGAAACCACCCCCCGCCAATGGCCACTACTCTGTAGGCCACCTCCTCCAAAGCCCTCAGGTCTCAGCAGGAAACCTCTTCCTCCAGGGCACCTGTCATTGACTCCCAACTGCCTCAGTTTCCCCCATGAAAATACTCTACATTGCACTCATGCTGCATTTCAATTGTTCTGAGTGTATATTATTTTCCTATGGCTGCTGTAACAAACTACTACAAATTCAGTGTCTTCAAACAACACAGATTTACTCCCTTACAGTTCCGGAGGTCAGAAGTCTGAAATGGGTCTTATACAGCTGAAATCAAGGTGTCAGCAGTGTTAGTTCCTTTTGGAGGCTCCAGAGAAGAGTCTGTTCCATGCCTCTTTCAGCTGCTAGATCTGCCAGCATGCCTTGGCTTGTAGCCACATCAGGCCAGTCTTTGCTTCTGTTGTCACATTGCCTTCTACACCAATCACC
>NW_012141747.1:7928788-7940872 GCF_000956105.1 Propithecus coquereli
CCTGTCTTCTACAACAATCACCTGCCTCCCTCTTACCAGGAGCCCTGTGATTACATCAGGCCAATTCAGAATAATCTCTCCATCTCAAGATCCTTAACTTAATCACATCTGCAAAGTCCCTTTTGCCAGCTACAGTGATTCCAGGGATGAGCACATGGACATCTGAGGAGCTGGGGCATTACCCAGCCTAACTGTGCAGTGTGTCTTCCCCACTAGGATGCAAGAGATAAGGATCTTAAGCCGCTGATTGAGTCTTTGTACTCCAGGACACAGCACAGTGCCAGACCTGGCAGTGGATGAATGAGGAAATGAACAGAAGAGTAAATGAGAAAATAGAGCTCTTCTCTCACCTCTTTTAGGCTTCCTCTGAACTCCTTTTAAAATTCATTTATCTATTCCCTTTCCCTCTCTCTCCCCACCTCCTACTTCTTCCTTACATGCACACCAATGCAGCCAGCACATTGATCTATCCCAATTGTCCTCAGCCTGTCTCCTGACACAGCTCTCTCCTTCTGTTGAAGTACATGTCCAGGCTTCCCTCTGCTCCCGCCCGCCCCAGCCAGACACTGTGCCATGGATCCGTGAAAGACGTTACAAGGAAAGTCTTCACTAGAAGAGCCCGTCATGGTCTTGGAGCTCTTTGACAACTCTGTAAGTCGTAGGATACCTGTGGGAATGCAGATCGTCCTTGTCCATAGACAGGCAAACTGTCCGTTGGCTATCATCAATTTTGCATCTATTTGCAAATTCATTTCAGCATTCCTACTTGCCTATCTATTAATATACATGGTATTTTTAATTCTCCTTTGGACTGGTTGTAACATCTTACTGGTTCCCTCATTAATTAATGACTTAAATAAAATCTTTGACATGTGTATTTTACATTTGTATAAAAGTCATGACCTTACCTTTTTTTAAAAAAAATCCTTTTACAGATCTCAGGAGAGTGGCAGCTGCATCAACAAACACAGGGGCTACCACGACTGAAGGGTGGATTAAATGCACGCTGTGCCTTTCTCTCCTCCATTCCTTTCCTGTACATAGCAGTTGGATGAGATGCTCCAGAAGGAACAGTGAAGAAACATACCCCATCCAGTGAGAGGAAGCTCATGTCTGGGAGGCTCCCCCAGAGCAACTGGGGTCCCTGCCCCATCCCCTTTTAATCCAGCGATTGGCCAGCCTCTTCTCCCCCTTTCATACCCATCTAGTGGCTTCGGCCTCCCCCTCACCACTCCCAGCTCTCCTCCCTGCCCCTGCCTGCTCTTCAGCACCAGCAGCCGTTGTCTCCTCAATCTTACATGAGGTCAGTGCCAGCACAGCCTGCAGCCTGTCCCCCACCCCAACAACCACCATATGGAGACGTTCTGGAGTTGTCACTGCTTACTTAATCCATGAGGAGCTGCCTGCTAGTCCTTGGAAAGACAGGAACAGTCTGCTTCCCAACAGGAGGGGCAGCTAGGCTGGGGGCTTCATCCTGGCCAGGGACCACAGACTGGAGAAGCCAGATTTCCTCCATCGCTAGGTCCGGAACTGAGGCACCTTATAAAAAAAGACAGATTGGCAAGAGAAACATACAAATGTACTTCATATAAGTTTTATGTGACACAGAGACTTCAGAAATGAAGACCCAAAGAAATAGGGAAGCCTACGTATTTTTGTGCTAAATTTGATGGAGGAATAGATAGTAGTATAGAAATATGATTGAATAAAATGTGTATGATACGATCTAATGGTAATAAACTGGGGGGAACTCAGTAAGGCCTGTTGGTTCAGATTCTTCTCTGTGTCCCTGTGTCTTCAGAAGTAAGGATGTTCCTTTCCTCCAGGTATAGAGTGGCACCTCTCACATGAGGGTCTTATGACCTGCTGTCAGGTTGGTTCATGGCCTGCTTCAGGGGAGAAGCGCAAGGGAAAATGACAGTGGCCTGTCTGCTTCTGCTGTTTTCTCAAATGCCATGGTGCCATATTTCGGAGTAGCATGTCCTGAACCCCACCACAGCCTAGGCTAGGGCTTTGCCCCAGGACCCTGTGAGTGCAGCACTCCTCCAGGTGTTTCAAACTGCGGAGGTTAGCCACAGGGCATTGATTAGAAATAGTCACCATGTATGAGCATATCGCCCTGCACCAACTCATCCTGTGCAATGATTACCACTGCTAACTCTGATCTAGGGTTTGTGGTTCATTTGATACGATGCACATGCTTCAGATTCAGGCCCTGGAGACCTCACCTACAAATTTGGGGCATGACCCTCAAAGGCCCTTCCAGTCCTAAAACTTCTCACGTCAAAAGAACAAAACCCTATACCTCTACTCTCTCTGGGGGAGTGGTCAGAATGAACCACAGTGTGGTCTTTCCCATGGAGTTCATATATGTGCACCTGTGTTTATTTGACTGACTCTGTAAGCAGGACCAGCACTCACCCATGCATTCATCTGGACACAGGGCAGCAGAAACCTGCAGAACACTTTCATTCACGGAGTTATTTCCTAGACCTGGAAACAAACATTAACCAAACTGAGGCACAAACACATTTTACATTGCAGTTGTGATCATTGCTTTGTAGAAGAAGCTGGTCCTGAGGGAACACACAGTGGGTGTTTGACCTAACCAGGGCGTGGGGGAAGGCTTCCCTGAGAAGGAGTAAATGGGTTTACTCCTAGGAGACAATCCAGACTTTCACCTTTAAATATGATGTAACCTGTAGAAATTTTATAAATGCCTTTTATTATTTGGGGGAAGTTCTCTACTTTTCCCACCTAGTTTGCTGAGAGTTTTTATCATAACGAGGTATTGAATTTTATTAAATGCTTTTTTGCATCTATTGAAAAGATTTTATCAATTTAATCCTTTGTTCTGTTGATATAGTAAATTATATTGATTAAACTTCTAATGCATAACCAAATTGCACTCCTGGGATAAACCCAACTTAATCAAGGTGTGTCATCCTTTCTCTAATATTGATAGAAGTCAGAGACAGGGGCCCATGAAAAATATAATTCTGCCCATAATTCTCAATCCTTATTTTTAAAAAGTCACTGTCACCTAAGCCTGGGTGAAGACATGGTGTATGTTAGAGGGGGCTGTGGTAAACACTGAAGACACAGCTGGGTTTATAAATTCCCTGCCCTGATGTGGCCAGTGGCCTGCATGATGAGACAGGCTCAGTTATGAACCAAGCCCTGATTGACAACAGGGAAATCGCCTTTAACGGATGTCAGGGGCGGAAGGGGGAGGTGGGTAGTGGGTGGGCAGGAGCAGAAAAGGCCCAGTAAGTCTGGGAAACAACAAGCACACCAGCACAGCTGGGCAGGAGAATGCCTGTCCATGGACAATCTTGAGTGCCCAGCTGTGAGATTCAAACCTTATCCTCCTGGTTGGCAGGGAACCATAAACACAGCAAACTGCTCACAATGCAAAGGTAAATCAATAAAGTATGAGACAAAACTGTATATGCAGAATGACTCCCATTTTATTAAATTGTGTGTGAGATGAGCAAGGGCTGTTACATTAATTTGATGGACTGTCGAAACAAAATACCATAGATCGGGTGGCTTAAAGAACAGAAATTTATTTCTCACAATCCTAGAGGCTAGAAGTTGTTACCAAAAGCTTGGCCACTTGTCCGCAGGGCCGCATCAGAAGAACAAGAACAAGTGGTTTGGGGAGAAGGAAAGAGAAGTTTATTATTTCACCAGTAAAGGAGAAGAATGGAGACCCCTGTGTGAAATGCCATCGTCCTCCTAATAAGCAGAAATACAGGCCTTTTAAAGGATGGGTTCTCGGCTTCAAGCAATTACTGTTCAACTACAGTTGATGATTCTAACCTTCTAGTCTCCACTGAAGACAATCTTGTGATCTCCACCCAGGACCTCCCTTCACCAGGTCCCACTGGGCCATCTCCTATTGCACAAATAACAAAAGACATTACCCTGCCCCTCCCCACCAATGTCCTGAGGCAGGGATGCAGGTTTTAGTTCTCAAAAAGGAGTGGAGAATGTTTTAAAGAGACAGAAAATATTCTTGCCATTTTTTTCAGACCATTCCCTCTGTTACATATTCCCCACCCTCAATATTTGCCTTCCACATCCATGGGAGGCGGGGTGACTACTCTGTTACAAAGTCCAAGGTCGAGATGTCAGCAGGGTTGATCTTTTTGAGGCCTCCATCCTTGGCTCACAGATGGCCACCCCCTGCTGCCTCTTCACATGGTTGTCCCTCTATGCACCAGCACCCCGTGTTTCTTCTGTGTGTCCAAATTTCCTCTTTTTATAAGGGCACCAGTCAGATTGGATTAGGGTCCACTGGCCTCATTTTAACTTAATTACCTCTTTAAAGGCCCTATCCCCCAACTTCTGGCAGCACCATCCCCAATAACCGAGGAGGATAGAAGTAAAACAAAGATGGTAGCTGCCCTCGCTGTGTGCCATGGCAAGCGCGGTGCAGAATCCGAAGGTGACCCGGTGAGATCCGTGCTCCCGTTCCCAGGGCTGTGAGGAACATGGCCTTGCTGGCCATCATTCATCTGTACGTGCAGACACTGCTGCTCTTTCCCACCCCACGCCTGCCCAGTCAGCTACGGCCCGAGCACCAGTGTGTTGGCCCACAGGGCACTGGCCAGAGCAGCATCAGAGCCTCCTCGTTCCCTGGGACAAATGCAAGTGCAGCTTCAGGAAGATGAGTGGGAGCAACCTCGCTTTGCCACATGACAACTGAGAGGCACGTGCACAAAGGAGCACAGCTGGAGAGAAAGATTGCCAACCTGCCTTGCCAGGGGACAGACAGGCCACATTTGGACTTCGGTTTCCAAGTGGAACAAAAGGATTTCCAAATTTTTCAATTAAAAGTTAATTCAGGCCGGGCGCGGTGGCTCACGCCTGTAATCCTAGCACTCTGGGAGGCTGAGGCAGGTGGATAACTCAGGTGAGGAGTTTGAGATCAGCCTGAGCAAGAGCGAGACCCCATCTCTACTAAAAAATAGAAAGAAATTATCTGGAAAACTGAAAATATATATATAGAGAAAAAATTAGCCGGGCATGGTGGCACATGCTTGTAGTCCCAGCTACTCGGGAGACTGAGGCAGGAGGATCGCTTGAGCCCAGGAGTCTGAGGTTGCTGTGAGCTAGGCTGACGCCACGGCACTTTAGCCAGGGCAACAGAGCCAGACTCTGTCTCAAAAAAAAAAAAAAAAAAGTTAATTCAATGTCCTTGTCTCTACTAGTGTGTCTAACGTTTAAGAGAGTTGGGTTCACAGCCTGGTTAATGATGAGTTCACCTCCCTCCCGCTTTTACTGTAAAAACATTTCGACTAGAAAAAGAAAACCCCCATACACACACCATCCCAGGCAAGATCCTTCTTCTTTTTTCTTTTTTCCTCTTTGTTTTTTTTAAGTTTCCTTACATTCTCTGTGCATTTGCCTATACACTAAGGGATTTAAACAATAGATCAGGAAAACAGAAGAGAGGGCATCGAGGGCACACTTTTTGAATAGAAATTGACTGCGCAGCCCTCCCGGCCCCCAACACAAACACATACACACACGGGGTATTTTGCTAGCAAAGACCAAAGACCAAAACAACACAGCCTTGACCTTAACTCAGAAATAGTCTCCGGCTATAAGGGGAAAGGCTCTGAGTGGGGGGAGAATAAGCCACCAGAGCCCTTATTGAGAGCAATTTGGCAACAGGTATTGTATTCAAAGCCTGCATTTTTTGTACCAAGACACGGTAATTTGGCTTTTAGGTATGTCTCATAAGGAAGCGGGGATGGAGAACAGGCTTGGGATCTCCAAGGTCAGCCTTGTTTATGAATAGTAAATAATTGGAAGCAATCTTGATGTCTAATTGCAAAGGAGTAACTAAATAAATGTGCCCCACCGTGAACAGAGTGCATTCCATATACACTCACGTGTGCTCCTTCTCCAGGCAGGAAAGGTTTCCCCTGCACCCCCCAGCCCCACTCACACGGGAGCTCCTGGAGTTACGCATACACGTTCCCAGCCTATGGCATGCAGTGTGGAGTTGGCACCAGAAGGTGGCTGTGCAGTCAGACTAGCACTGGTTCAAGTCTGGCTCTGTCTCGCCTTGGCTTGTGGCTCTTCCACCTCCCCCCCACTCCCGAAAGTGGGGTGATATTTTGAAGCTTCAGGGCTCTTGGAGGATTTACGCTGTGCCTGACCCATGGGAGCTAGCCTCTGCCAGGGTAACCCAGCCAGCACGTTGCACAGCCAGGATTTTAAATTAGGTCTGAGCAGTTCCAGAGTCATCACTTTTTCTGTTCCTTGTGCATATCATGCTGCCTCTTTCTAGATTATCCTCCAAAAAGCCCTGGGGAGGCAGCAACAGCAGGAGCTGCAGACAGTGGCCAAGAAGCAGGGCTCCAGCTGGGGATCTGAACGTGGTCTTTGCCCTCGGGATGCAAGGAGTCCAGCCAAGAGGTCACAGAAATCAGCAGCCTTCACTGGGAGGCCCCAAGTCTTGGGACTGGGGTGCTGGCGGGGAATCCAAAGAAAACAGCCGTGGGTTTGGAAAGAGATGCTGTTCTTCATCACTGCTGGCTGTTAAAGGGACATGGCTCCAACTCGCATGCAAGGAGGGGCATTTTGCTTCACTCGGCCACAGTCGGCACGTTTTTGCAGTTGAGGAGGCAGGAGATGACTTTCTGGCCGACTCCAGGGAGAGGTTTCTTACCTTCTCTTTAGGAGGAGCTCATGCTGGTGGACCCGCGACCCCGGCAGGTGGCCAGACTCGGCGTCAGCGGGCTCGCTCTGCCCTCCTTCCCTTCTGCAGCCAAGTCTTCACTCTACCCTGAAACGAATGTGTCCTCGCAGACTGTCATTCTTTGGCCTTTTGACAGCTTATCTCTGGGTTTCCTTTCATGGTCCCCAGAGATGGGGTGTCTCTCCAGAGGATGCTGGGTCGCGATGATCGACAGCCATGCCCACGTGACCACATTTCAGTCAATGATGGAACGCGTGTTACCACCGGGTTTCATAAGATTATGATGGGGCTGAAAAACTCCTATCACCTAGTGACACAGTAGCCATCATAATGTCATACTGCAACACATTACTCACGTGTCTGTGGGGATGCTGGTGTAAACAAACCTGCTGAACTGCCAGTTGTATAAAAGTCAGGCATGCACCATTATGGACAGTATGTAATATTTGATAATGGTAAGAAATGACTACATTACTGGTTTGTGTATTTGTATGCTATACTTATCGTTAATGTACTCTTACTCATTTTTTTATAAAAGTTAACTGGAAAACAGCCTCGGGCAGGTGCTTCAGGAGATATTGCAGGAAGAGGCATTGTTATCGTAGGAGATGCCAGTTCCATGCCTGTTAATGCCCCTGAAGACCTTCCAGTGGGACAGGATGTGGAGGTGGAAGACAGTGATACCGATGATCCTGACCCTGGGTAGGCCTAGGCGAATGTGTGTGCTTGTGTCTTAGTTTTTAACAAAAACGTTTTAAAAGTATTTTTAAAAATTTAAATAGAAAAAAGTCTTATAGAAGAAAGATATACAGAAAGGAAATATTTTTGTACATTTGTACCATATATTTGTTTTAAGCCATTGTTACAAAAGAGTAAAAAAATTTAAAAAATGAAAAAGTTTATAAAGAAAAAAGTTACAGTAAGCTAAGATTAATTTATTATTGAAGACAGATTTTTTTAATAAATTTAGTGTGGCCTAAGTGTGCAGTGCTTCTAAAGGCTACGACAGTGTACAGGAATGTCCTAGAGCTGCACATTCACTCCCCACGCACGCACTCACCCCCCCAGAGCAGCGGCCCGTCCTGCAAGCTCCACTCACGGTAAGTGCCCTATACAGGTGTACCATTTTTTACCTTTTATACTGTTTTCTTACTGTACCTTTTCTCTGTTTAGATATGTTTAGAAACACACACACTTACCATTGCGTTACAGCTACCTAAAATTCTAAGGTCTTTGAAAAGCACCTTGCACCAAGAAAGATCCACAGAGAAAACATAAGCAATGAAAACTGCAGTTTCCATTCCGCTCAGAGTGGACAGTGAGAGAGTGTTTCACACTTCAATCCCAATGTGATTTCCACACAGTGCATTCGTCAATATGAATTATAGATTCTTGGAGTAACAGGGACTCAGGAAAACATCTCACGCAATTACCCACTGGATGCTGTAAGTTCTCACACGTGAGCAGCCAACATGCTGGACACGTTGGACAACAGGTGCCAGGAACAGGGAACACATTCTTTCGTGGGGCAGCGTCTGTGCACAGCTCCATGAAAACATTCCCATAGGAAAGAGAAATCAACCTGATTGCCGCTCCCCCCTAAGCCTGGGCCCATGCCTCGGGGCCACTCAACAATATCAGAAGACACCTCTTCCATGGAACATTCCCCATCGTACGTGGGAACACCTGCCACCCGCTCTGCCCTCACGTTTTCTAGGCTCAGCAATGCCTTTGGAGGTTTTCACCTTCACGTCTTCCGCATGTAGCAAATTTCCCATTTCTTCGTCCTCGTGGTCTTGCCTCTGTATTTTTAACTATTTCAGAGCTGCAAAACAAGGCCTGAAGAGCATTTTTCCCTCAAAATTAATTTTTTCTTTAAAAAACTTTTTAAACATTTTTTCCATCCAATTCATGGCATCCAGATCTTTTGCAACCTGTCTCTGCCTGTGCTTCCAGCCATGTCTTCTGTCTGACATTGCCCACATCTGCTATCTTCATCAGCAGAAATCAATTCTTTCCCATGACTCCTGTGTGCACGTGGCCCCCCACCTCATCTTCGCCCCCACAATCTTGGTTCAGACATTGCTTCTCACCTCAGCCACGCCAGCATCTACCTGCACCCAATACCCTCCCCTTCCAGGCAGCTTCTCCCTCCACGGCACCTGTAGAACTCTTTCCTTCCTCCTACTCCACTGCCCTCAGGTCATTTCTTTGCACAGCTCTGTCCCACTAGACAGTGAATGCTTGGATCAGAGGCCACTTTTTCTGTTCCATCTTCCAGCACATTCCATCCCCCTTGCACCTATTACACCTCCCATTTTTACAGAATGAGTTTTACCCCTCCAATAACCCACGTCTGCCAAGTATGTGTTTGCCATGAATTAGCTGGTTGTGTTCCTTTAAGAACTGTCAAGAGTCGATTTCCTGATATAAATCACAGTTTGTGTAGAAATAGTAGCTATGTTAAGCAACATGTTCAGATGCTAATCTCACTTAAGCCCAAACAGCAGAGCATTTCTCAACACTGATTTCTAAGAAGAAAGCTACAGTGAGGGTTCCAATTACAGGATTTGCTCACAGAAGCCAGTCACAGTGGTAAAAATCAGTCTATTTGGTACCTGGTATATAGAACACCGTCCCTTCGGTGAGGCTTTTGTTGTCTTTGGATCTTGATCATGTTTTCAAAATTAATAATCCATTGGGCTGGAATCTGTCACAAGTTAGCTAAAACAAGTAAGTTTTTATAATTAAAAATGCGATGCCAGAATTTGACCTTATGGGAAGATGAAGATGTACTTTTCCTTATTCCTCCCGCTAAGTACAACTAAAAACCTTGGACATTATGAGTAAAATAAGTAAATATGTAAGAAGATTCCAAGAGGTGGAGAGACAGCAGACAGGCTAGGGACCTCAGGACTCCAGTAACAAAACAATAAACGTTTCCCTGAGTTAACTTTTTGCCTCATATATCCTAGACTCGGAGCTGAAGAAGCCAGCAAACTGGAAACATCAATGGCCACAGACAAAAACAGCCCCAATGTAGCCAAAGGGCCAGGAAAAGACAGCCTATGAAGATGGAAGAGTTTCAGACAATAACCAGCCTACATCAGCCAACACCATAGAAAAATTGTGGCCCGGCCACTACCCACACCAGCAGAGGCCTAGTGGGGAGCCTAGACTTCCACCCTTACCAGGCCATAGGGGGGTACTCTAATCCCCTATCAGGGGGTTTTGGAGAAGGCTGAGCAGGGAGCCAGGACTGCCATCCCCACCAAGCAGTAAGAAACACCCCCTGTTCCTACATGGCGCCATTGGAGACCACCAGGGAAGTCTGGGTTTCTACCCCAACTCTCAGTGATCAGGACTCCCTCTTCCTACGAAGGCATCTCAAAGGGGAGTAGAGAATCAGAATTTTACCACAGCCTAGCAGTAATGAAGCCAACAACTCCAACCAGTGGTGTTAGTTGAGGCTTCATGGGAAGCAATAATGAGTCACTCCTATCCCTCTCCTCAAGGGAGGTGTCAGTAGATACCAACATTGAGATGACAGAGGTGTTGGAATTATTTTAAAAAGATTTTAAAGTAGCCAACCTAAAAATACTTCAATGAGCAATTACAAACACACTAGAAACCAATCAAAAAATAGAAACTCTTGGCAAAAAAAAGAGAAGATATAAAAAAGGATACAAACAGAAATTATAGAACTGAAAATACAATTATTGAAATAAAAAACTCAGTAGATAGGCTCAACAGTAGAATGGGGGGGACAGAGGAAAGAAGCAGTGAGCTGCAAGGCAGAACAATAGAAATTGAACAATCTGGCATAGAGAGAAAGTAGACTAAAAAAAATAACAAACAGAGCCATAGGGATCTGTGGGGCCACAACAAAAGATAAATCTTTTGTATCATCAGAGGTCTGAAAGGAGAGGAGAAAGGAGACAGAGCAGACAAACTATTCAAGAAAATAATGGCTAAAAAATTCCTGAATTTGGCAAAACCTATAGATTCAGGAAGCTGAGCAAACCAAAAGCAGGACGAAACCAAAACAATCCATGCAAAAATCTATTATAGTCAAACTTCTGAAAATTAAAATGAAGAAAAAAAACGTTGGAACAGTAAGGGAGAAAAGATACCTTTCCTACAGGTAAAAACCAATTCAGATGACGATGTATTTCTCATCAAAGACCATAGAGTCTAGAAGGAAGCGGCATATTTTTCGAGTATTGAAAGAAAAGAACTGTCTACTCAGAAGCCTACATCTAACAAAAATATGAGAAATTAAGGGGAAATTAAGGCATTTCCAGGTGAAAGAAAACTAAGAGAATTTGTAGCAAGCAGATCTATAATAAAAGAAAAGCTAAAGAAAATTCTATAAATACAAAAGAAATGACAAAAGAAGAAATCTTAGAAAATTGTGAAGGAAGAAAAAAATGGCAGACAAAAATATGAATAAACACAACACACTTTCCTTCTCCTCTTGAGTTTTCTATATTGTGTTTGACATTTGAAGCAAGAATTATGGTACTCTCTGATATGGTTCTAAATATGTAACAGAGATATTTAAGACAATTGTATTATAAGTGGGGATAGTAAAGGGACAAAAAGGCAAATAAATTTCAACACTTCACTAAAATTAGTAACACCTGTAAACTGTGATAATTTATGTATATATAATGTAAAACCTAGAACAACCACTAAAATGCCATATAAGAAGATACACTCAAAAACTCAGTAGATAAACCAAAACTGAATTGTAAAAAATGTTTAAATAACTCACAGAAAAGCAGGGAGACAAGAGAGAAATGCAAACAGAGAGAACAAAGAGAAAACAAAAAACAAAATGTCAGACTGAAGTTATATCAATAATGACACAAAGCATAAATGGTTACAATATACCAATTAAAATACAAAGATTGGCAGAGTGAGTTTAAAAACTGTGATCCAACTATATTATGTCTATGAGAAACTATTTAAAACATAATAATATAGGCAGGTAGAAAGGAAACAAATGGAGACCATATATATATAAAATATATTAACATATATATTTTGCAGCTCTGTTGTTTACACACATTTATGATTGCTAAATCATATTTAGCAAGAATTGAACAACACCACCAACCAACAGGATCTAATCAACATTTATTGAACAATCCACCCAACAACAGCAGACTATACATTCTTTACAATTGCCTACAGAACATATACCAAGACAGACCATATCCTAAGCCACAAAACAAACTTCAATAAATTTGAAAGAATTGAAACCATACAGTGTATTCTCTAGCCACAATGGAATCAAACTAGATATCAATAAGAAAAATCTCAAAACACTTGGAAACTAAACAAAACACATCTAAATAACC
>NW_012141747.1:7942452-7954334 GCF_000956105.1 Propithecus coquereli
GTACGGCATTTTGTACCCTCTCCAGCCTTGCTGTCAGCCTGCCAGCTATCACTCTGATGTCAGGGCACCTATTTCTGGAAGGCTCCCATTTCAATCCTTACTTCCAATTTGCTGAGGGTCAAGGAAATCACATAACCGGGATTGTTTTATTGCATCTAAATTAAGAGTAAATTGCCTCTGAAGGAGCACCTAAGAGACACGTGTGTTGTGAGCCAGAGCCTGGGCACTTGGAGTTTTGATAATATTTTGGCAGTTCAGTGGCTGTTTTTACTACAGTCTTGTTTTTGGTTGTGTTCCAGATAATCAGGGCTGCTAGAAAAGTGGCCTCTAGATAAATGAAGCATTTTTGCATTTACTTTGTAAACACCCCTCCCCCCACCCAAAACAGCACCTAACACTTTTAACCTCATGACTCAAGTCCTTTTTGGGAAGAATACACAAAAGTGAGGATAATTCTTTCGACTTTTCCAATACAAGAAAATAACTGAAAGGATATTTTACAACGCTTTCCAAAAGAAATGGTTTTTGTGCCAAAATCAAGCATGAGACATTTCAACCCAAAATGAAATCTGACAATGCCACGGGTAACTTAATTACAGCTCTTCCACAAGAGAATAGTATGGAGGCAAAAGAGGGTTTCGGTTGAGCTTTGTTGGAAATTAAATCCAATTATAATTAGTATTAACTGTGTGCTGGATAATGCCGTTTCCAAAATGTAGAACACTCCTCCCCTAGACCCAGATTTTCACTGTGAGGCCCAGTGCCAGGGACTATCCATCATCGAGAAGCAAACCTGGAAGTCTCCAGCACAGGCCCTGGAATTAGGCCCAGCTGGTACATGGACATGTGTGACTTCACGGGACAAACGTGGTAGACTGCCAAAGACGTCTAACCTCACTCGTTTGCTGTCAAGATGTGTTCCTAAAATAATCACATACCCTGATTTCCTGATGGCCTGTTGCCAAGGCTGCTAAACCTTTATTAACAGCACACACATAAGGACCAGACAAAACACCCTTTCTTCTCTTGCTTCTGTCTCCCTCTGATGCACAGTAGTGAAAAGAGTTATTTAGATGATTCAGCAACCCCCTCCCAACCCTGAACTGTCAGATCACTACACAACTGTGCTAACGCTTCCCTTCCCCACCTTGCTGCTGAATAATGTGGGCAATCACATCATCGCAGGGCCCTACTTCCCTTCTCAGGCTCAGTCCTCACTCCCCAGGGCTCAGAGAAGAGCAGCCTTGTAAGGAGATTGGCTCTCAGGAGCTGTTGTTTCTGCAGACTCTATCCTTCACGGCAAATGCGGCCTGGCACCAGCCTAAGCAATGATTGGGGGCCAGCAGCCTCTACATCTGATTGTGGGTGAGAGAGTGTGTGTGTGCATGTGTGTGTGTCTGCAAAAAGAGCACAGGGGTTCCAAAAGAGACACACCCTCGGGAGCACTTTCTTCTTGACTAGCTCTCAGAGCTCCGAATAGCCTCTCAGCGGTGCCTCCGCCAATCTGACCAACCCCACCCAATCTCGCCTCATCACACCCATCCTATGGGCCTTTCTGAAACCCAAACCAAGGGGAGCCACATCTCCCCTGTTCAGAACCTTCTGGGAACTCATTGCCTCGCTGCCTGGAGTGGGGGTCTGGACCCATCATCTAACTCACAGCCTCACTTTTCTCACGCCTCTCTGCCTTTGCACTACCCACTTCCCTCTCAAGGCTCGTGACTCATGTCTTCTAAGAACATTTCCCAGCCAATCCATCCATCTCCCCACCTCAGCAAGCAGAAAGAAACCACGTCATCTATTTTGGAAGTACTCTAATCCTACATGACATTCTCTCTCTATTGGATAAAAAGTCCCTGCAAGGCAGGAACTCTGCAAATCATCTGTCTGCCCAGCTTTCCACCAAAGTACCTAGCACATCACAGCACTCGACAAATGTTTGACAAGTAAATGAACACATCTTTCAGCTGGCAAAGAACTCCAAGCCCTTAGAGGAAATAGGATAGATTAAAAAGAAAAGTTTGAACCCAAGGGGATGTCCCACATCAGGGAAGTGTGCTCTGGGAGCCTGAAGGATCCTCCGAAGGACACACAATGTGCCTCCTGAGAGGCCCACCATGTGGATGGAAGCCGGCAAGAGGAGATTAGGACCAGAAAAGACCAGGGGACAAGGGCCAGAGCCTTGGCCAGCTTCTCCCTCCAGCCTGCCACAGCACAGGGGGCTGACGCAGGAAGAGGCCAGAGGAGGAGGAAGGAAAGAGCAAACCTTATCTGCACCCCAGCCCAGTGGCGGTCCCAGAGCCTGAGCCAAGTCTGTGCTGCACAAAGGGACTCCCTTTCCTGCTCCCTCCCTCCTGGGTCCTTAGGCTTTCACTCCCTTTTAAAACTTACTCCCCAAAAAAGCATGAGAGAGGAAACTAGCCAGAGCACACACACCTGCCTGCCTTCTCACCCCAAATCTCTAGCCACAGCAATGAAGGATGCTTTACAAACGAAAACAGTCCTTACCTAGGCTAGATAACCAGAAAGGGGTGTTCACAGGACACAAAGCTTCTAAGGCTCCATGAGATCAGATGGATGGCAGAGACCACACTCACAGTGTTTAGTTCATGCTGTGCCCTTATAACCAAATACCACAGACTGGATAATCTATAAACAATAGAAATTTATTTGGTTTACAGTTCTGGAGGCTGGGAAATCCAAGATCGAGGGGCCACATCTGGCAAGGGCCTTCTTGCTGCATCGTGGCATGGTGGAAGGCATCACAGAGTGAGAGAGAGGGAGAAGGGGGCCAAACTTGTTCTTTATAAGGACCTCAGTCTCTAAATAATGAACCCACTCCTGAGATAATGACAGTAATCCACTCATGAGGGCAGAATCCTTGTGACCTAGTCACCTCTTAACAGTCCCACCTCGCAACACTGTTGCATTGGGGATTAACTTTGTAACACATGAACTTTGGGGGACGTATTGAAACCATAGCACATAGACAGCCCCTCCCCAACAGCCTGGCCTGCCCCGTCCCACCCCTGTCACTAGACTGCAGTAAGGGGAAGCAGCACTCAGGTAACCTCCAGTACACAACTAGAAAACACATCCATAAAGACATAAGTACTTAACGAAAACTATCATTAAAAAACTCATCAACTTTATAAGTGGAAAAATAAATTGTCCAGAAAAAGAATTTTAAAAAAACAGAAGAAGACTTAAAAATAGATATAATTAGTTTGATACCAATCATAGGTACACATTCTTTCACAAATAGAAATTTAAAATTTTTAAAGTGAAAACTACTAAGAAGAACATAAGTAAAATCTTCCAGGAATGAGGTAGGATAGGTGTTATTTAAAGAAGGAGGAGGAGAAGGAGGAAAGAAATTAAAAGAGCATAAAATCCTATACCCAACCAAACTATCATTCAAGTGTGAGGAAAAACAAAAAATATTTCCATAACTGTCATGGTAAATTGGATTACTGTCTCCAGTTCTTCACTGCCTCCCTTGGCTATGGGACCCAGAAGTGTGGCAGCAAGGAAGATATCACCTCCAGCCCCATCAGCTTTGGGCTTGGCCAGGTGACTTGCTTTGGCCAATGCCATGGATGCAAAAACTTGGGTGGTGTTTGCATGGTTTTACTTGGGCCTCTTTAGTGCCTTTGATTTGCCATAAGAAGATCATGCCCCAGGGAGCCATTGCTCCCCAAACTGGATGCATGGAGCAGACTCAAATTCAACTTACAGCTGGAGCCAAGCCCAGCCAAGCCTAACAAGAAGCAGACAAATTCAGGGTTACCCACAGACCCACAAGCAAGGAAAATATATGTTTGTCATTATAGGTCACAGGGCCATGAGTTAATTGTTTCATGACACTAATGCAGCAAAACCAGACAGGGAAACACTGAGTTTACTATTCAGGCACTTTCTCTAAAAGAATTACTAGAGGATACCCTTCAAAAAAAATATAGTACTACCCAAGACATCATCAGAGAATTTTTTTAAATGTTAAGAAAAGAGCAAAATATGTAGTTATATCAAAATAGGCATTGATTATAAGAAAAAATTAACAATAATCTTGATGATCACACCATTCACCTTAAACGAGAAGTGATGGCAGGGAAAATAGAAGTTAAGATTCTTGTCTTATTCCGATGGTACAGAAAAGGATGAGGAATGCAGATGTAATTATTCATCATTGATGGAGAAAATAAATGTCAATGTGCAAATTAAAGTCTAGGGGTAATCACTAGAAAAATGTAGAATTGAGATATATTATTTTCAAACCATTAGAATAAAAAAGAAAGCAAGAAGAAGAAGAAGACAATCCAACAGAGGCCAAGAAGTTGCTTGTTTGGTTTTTTTAATCAAAAAAGAGAGGAAGAAGTAGCATTTTAGAGATAAAACATAAAGTAACATGGCAGGCATAAATTCAAACAGATCAGTGAGCAGTACAAATTCAAGGTTGAATTCTTCCATCAAGGCAGAAATTCTGAGAGCAGGGGACACTCCTGAAATAAAATAATGCAAAAAGGGTAAAAATGAAAGGTAAAACAAAACAAAACAAAAGGCATAGCAGGCAAACACTAACAAATCGGTACTGGATCAAAAATATTAATTTCAGACGATGGAATTCAAAGATAAAAGCATCAAAGGGGACAAAGAAAAATATCTAATTAATAAAAAAGTAAAATTTATATAAAAATTATCAATCTTTATGCACCTAACAACTAATCCCAAAGCATTTAATATAAAAACTCACAGAAAGACAAGAAATGGACAAGTCCATCTCACAAACCCCTTTTTTAAACAGGAGGATGTGAATGGGCGATTTACACAAGACATAAAACAGGCATTAAGTATTAATATAGAAAAGGATTCCCAACCACACTAGCTCTTGCACTAAAGGCTGCCACCTCCACCTGGGGTGGGGAAGACAGAATGAAGAGGAAATCACAAAGCCTTGAACTTGAACCCTTTCAGGAGATTTGCAAAATAGCAATGGAGGAAAAGAACTTCGATGTGCTGAAAGGAGGCATTATCTAAGGATCTCTCCCACCAAATCTTAATCTTGACTTAAAGGGACTCTTTAATCCACCACAAGCTGTGCCTCAAAATTTCTGGAACTTTAAAAGCAGCACAAACCCTTTTATGTTTCCATCTGTATTACACATAAGATTGTACTTTGTTTTTCTTTCTGGATCACGCATTCTGCAGTGAGTCTTGTGTATAATTACTCTTCAAAACTCACCCACATGTGAATCGGGCACAACGTTTTTTCCATGCAAAAAGCACCAGAGCCTTCTTCCCAGGCTTGTAACACAAAACGTAGTCAAGGTCTTAGAAACCACAGACCCAGGCTTGCCCACAAAAACACCAGCCTCTGGGGCCCAAGCCAGCTGAGCCCCGGTGGAGAGCTCCCAACCATGTGATACATTAATAGCTAAGCACAGGAGGCAGAATCGCTAGCTAACAATCAAGAGAACATCATGGAACACAGACCAGAATGGGAAAAGACATGATAGTTATGTCAGTACTCAAGCAAGTCACACAGCATCTGAGGGCATGACAGCCTGCCCCTAGAGACCAGCACTCACCTTCATGAATTACCACATTTAATCATACTATTTTGTTGTTGTTTCTGTTGCTGTCCCAGCTAGAGTGCCGTGGCCTAATCGTAGCTCACTGCAACCTCAAACTCCTGGCCTCAAGTGATCCTCCTGCCTTAGCCTCCTGAGTAGCTAGTACCACAGGTATGTGTCACCATACTTGGCTTTTCTATTTTTTGTAGAGATGGGGTCTTGCCATGTTGCCCAGGCTGGTCTTGAACTCTTGGCCTCAAGTGATCCTCCTACTTCAGCCTCCCAAAGTGCTGAGATTACAGGCATGAGTCATCGTGCCCAGCCAACCATACTATTTTTTAATTGTGGAAAAATACACATAAAATAAAATTTACCATCTGAGTCGTTTTCAAGTGTACTGTTCAGAGGCATTGAGTACATTCACATTGTTGTGCAACGATTATCACCATTCATCCACAGAACTCTTTTCCTCATCCCAGCTGAAACTCCATATCCATTCAACGCTAACTCCCCACTCCCCCTCCCCTGCCCCTGGCAACCACCACTCTACTTGGTGTACCTTGACTACTCTAGACTACTCTAGGTACCTTGCATAAATGGAGCACACAGTATTTGTCCTTTTGTGACTGGCTTATTTCACTTAGCATAATGTCCCCAGGTTCAGCCACGTTGTAGCATGTGTCAGAATTTTCTTCCCTTTTAAGCCTGCAAAATATTCCATTGTATGGACATACCACATTTTGTGTATCTATTCATCCATCTATGACACTCGGGTTATTCTAACTTTTAGTTATTGAGAAACCGTCCGATTTTCAAAGGCTCCTAGTAATCCATTGCTAAGCCTTGCAGTGAGCTTTACCCTCCCCAAATTAGTCCCATGTCCAACCTAAATCCTTTGTGTTGCACCATAAGGCAATCTATTCCTTGTGCTCAATGAAGGCTCTGCCACAGCTCCGCTGTTTACAAGCAGCAGGGCCTTGAGCAACACCCTTTGCCCTTCACCTTTCTATACCTCAGTTTTCTCACTGGTCAAAGGGGGAGTCCTGGCAGAGATCCAGGGAATCCTAAGTAAACTAGTAATTCACAGAGAGCACCTGATCCTGAGCCTGGCACATAGTAGAAAGGCCATATTGGTTTCATCCTGAAATAAGCATGCTTTGTAGATTTAAAAATTGTTAATCTTCTGCACTCAATCTCAGGTCTTTTAACTCTTTCAGATGACTCATGTTTTCTAATCAACCCCCTAAGAGGTATGTATGTGTCTCCACTGAGCCACGTTCACACACAGAGTAGCAACTGAGGCGTCCATTTATTCTTCCCTCCACAAGGTGGCCCAGAGCTGAGAAGAGGCTCAGTCTGAGGGCACAGCCCAGCATGGGTCCAGCCACCTACCCACTAAGCTCTGGACACACATCTCTTTGCATCTCACCACCCACACATCCAGAAATGCCCTCTTGGATTGCGCTGAAGGAAAGGGACTTAAGCCAGCCTCTCCCCACCCCTGTCTACGGGGCAACACTTTTCACATGGTGAGGTGGCCCTCGAACCCAAGGTCAACTCATCCTGGATGAGGATGATGATTGCGGTGTGTGGTAGGTAGAACAACAGCCCCCCAAAGATGTCTACCTCCTAATTCCTGGAAGCTGTGAACACATTACAGGTTGCAGGTTATATGACAAAAAGGAATTAAGGTTGCAGAAGAAGGAATGAGGTTGTTAGTCAGCTGATAGGGAGGCTATCCTGGAATATCCAGTGGGCCCAATTTAATCACATGTGTTATTAAAAACCAAAGAGTGAGGCAGAAGATTCAGTCAGAGATTTAACATTAGAAGGACTCAACCAACCACTGCTGGCTCTGAAGCTGGAGGAAGGAAGCCACAAGCCAAGGAATTGGCGGCTTCCGAAAGTTGGAAATGGCCCTCAGTTTACAGCCAACAACAAAATGAGGAACTCAGTCCTACAACCACATGGAACCGAGTTCTACCCATAACCCAAATGAGTGAGGAAGCAGATCTCCCCTAGAGCCTCCAGAAAGGAACACAGCCCTGCCAACGCCTTGACTACCATGTAGTGAGATACACGTTGGACTTCCGACCTCCAGAGCTGTAAGATAGTAGATCTGTGTTGTTTTGTGTCACTAAGTTTGTGGCAGTTTGTTACAGCAGCGATAGAGAATAAGACATACGGTCACAATGCGTGCACTGCATGCAGCCTGTGCTGAGGGCTTTACCTGCCTGGTCGTATTTCATCTTCACGACATTCCCGTCAGGTAACTACTGTCATCACCTCTGCTTTATGGAATGGGGGTGGATTAGCTGTCTAGGGCTGTCATAGTGAAGTCTCACGGACCTTGTTTCCAAATACAGTTACATTCTGAGGTACTAGGGGTCAGGACTTTCACATATGAAACTGGGGGATATTTAACAATTCAGCTCATGACAGGGAGACAATGGCAGAGAGAAGCTCTGTCCCTTTCCCAAGGTCACACAAGGTGAGGAGTTGGGATTGGATCCCAAATTGGTTGGACTCCAGAGGTTATCTATTATTAGCCACTGTGCAAACACGTCTCCCCAGGCCCCAGGTCCCAGCACAGAGCCGCTAAATAACTGCTGGTCCCCTAAAGTGCTCACACAGCACAGGCACGAGCGCGCGCGCACACACACACACAGACAGTAGTGACATCCTGGCCATCTTTGGCTTCTCCGTTGTTGTGCTGACCCTCAGTACCTTTTTACAGGAATGTCTGCTTATGTTGTTTGATTATGAAATCACTCAGAACTTTTGGGTTTTCTAGGTTCTAGTAACACTTGACATAAACTAGAATAGGGGTTTCCAAGGTCAGCAGCCACTGCAACAGGAAAAATCATCGCATGGAAGGTTGGTGTGCTGCTTGAGAAAGGGTTAGAATCAAAGTCCACACCCCTTGCCACTCCCTACCACAGAAAGATGTTCAAGACATCACACAGACCAGGAGAGCCAGAGGAGAAACTAGAGGCATTCCACACCAGTACCCTCCTGTTACAGGTGAATCACTGACCTGAAGAAAGTGGTCCCAGAGAGTTTCAGGGATGTGTTCATAAGACAAGATGAGTGTCAGATCAAAAGCTGAAGCACGTTTATCTTCAACTGGCCTGATCATTAATTTGGCCTAATTCATTCATTTATTCCCTCACTGAAACATTTACTGAAATATTTCTTTGAAACATTTACAACGCACTAATTATATGCCCAGAACTAGTTCACTAACTCTCTTGAACAAAAGGATCTAGGGTTTATATGAAAATGAACTTCATTACTGCTATTTCAAATTTATTAATCATAAAAATTGTTGCTTTTTGTCTCATTTAGTATGTTCTTGCTTTGATCTCAATATAACTACCTACTGATTTAAAGATCTAAGGGAATACACGTGGAGAATTGACAGCATCTTCTACGATATACTATAGTTAAATTTCCAAAAACCAAAAACAAAAGAAAATCCTGAGAGCAGCTAGAGATAAAAAGACATATTTCCTTCAAAGGAGCAACAGTGAGATTTATGGTCAACTTCCCAATAGAAACAATGGAAGCCAAAAACAATGAAACAATTTTTTAAGTGCTAGAAGAAAATAACTCACAACATAGAAAAAGAGCATGAATGTAGGTAAAGGTAAACAAATATTGATTGTACTAAACAATAATGATGACTTACAGAACTAAAATATATGTAGAATTAAAATCCATAATTACTATAATAGCACAAAGGCATGAGAAGGGTAGAGTTAAAGTGTTCAAAGGTCATATCATTGAGAAATGTAAAAACATTCATATTTGGGTGTAATTGGCCAAGAATATAAAATTAACAAGCAAATGGAAAGAAGGAAGAGGAATCATAAAAATGTTTGATTAATACAAAAGAAGGCAAGAAGGGAGAGAAAAAGAAATATAAAGCAGATGGCACAAATAGAAAGGACCTCCAAATGTTTGTCCCTCCATAAAAGCACTTAAAAATGGTAAAAATTTCTCAAAATCAACTTTTTCAGAAGTCTGGAAATTAACCAAAGGCTTGCAGCAACCCAGGAGCATTTTGTCAAGAAAAATGGTTCATCTCACAAAGAACAACAAGCTTTGTGGCCTTTGAACATATCCTTGTCCATTCCCTACTCCCCAGCTCTGTGGCAACCTGAAAATTAACAGCCCCCTTTCCCAGTGCCAGAGGAAACATTACAGGGCTGGAGCACTTTCAAAACCTCAATCCAAAAGATACACACTGGAAAAGTGTTGCTCTCGCTTGCTTCTCCCCAGGGGCATTTGTCAAATATTTTAACATCAGCTACCTGAGGTGATACACAATGGTTGGGGCAAACAATAGACTAACCAAAAAACTTAAAAGAAACAGCAGAAGAATGAGATGTCTATATGGACTTTGAAAAGTTCCAACATAGTCCTGGGTATCTAGAAAGATTGTTCATACATAGGACTGTGCACATGTTTAGGATAACACCTGAGAAAGCTCTAACCTCTCACCTCCGACTGACCTTGGAGCTCTGCACAAGCAGGAGTAAAGGCTAAAGCACAGTGGCAGCTACCTGGCCGAGTGTTAAGGAGTGCCTCAGCCTACACAGAGACATGCTCAACACAGACACAGAGACTGGGAGACTTATTGGTTACAGGCATTTAAGGAAATCTTTATCTAATTATTACCTGGCTCCTATGTAAACAAGTAGATACTTCGGTGGCCACATACAACAAAAATACAGACTTTACAGAATTAGTTCATAAAAGTCACAAAAGAAACAACTACTGAGTCAAGCATCAACAACAACAAACCTTAGGTAGTGGAGAGAATATGATTTCCAGAGTTGCCAAACTATTATTTGAAATGTCCAATTTTTCAAAAAAAAGAGACATTCAAAAACATACTCAAAAAAAGAATGACTGGTACATACACAAAACAGAAATTAATAGAAACTGTCCATGAGGAAACCCAGACATTGGAATTACTAAACAAAGACTTTAAAATCAGCTATTTGAAACATGTCCAAAAAACTAAAGGAAGCTATGTCTAAAGAACTAAAGGAAAGTATGGGAACAATGCCTCGCCAAATAGAGAATATCAATAAAGAAACAGAGATTATTGAAAGGAACTAAATAGAAATACTGCAGTTGAAAAGTACAACAACTGAAATGAAAAAGTCACTAATGGAAATAAAGAGAAGATTTGAGCAGACAAAAGAATCTGCAAACTTGAATATTTGTCAATTGAGATTATCCAATCTGAGAAACAGAAATAAAAAAGATAAAGAAAAACGAACAGAGCTCAGTGACCTATGGAACAATATCAAGCAGAGCAAGAAATGTATAATTGGAGTCCCAGAAGGAGAGAAGACATAAAAATATTTGAATGAATAGGCCAAAGACTTCCCAGATTTTAACATTACACATCTAAGAAGCTCAATGAACTACAAAATGGATAAACTCAAAGAAACTCTAACCTAGACATAAGATAATGACACTATTGAAAGCTCAAGGCAAAGAGAAAGCTTAAACACAGCAAGAAAGAAGTGACCCATCACATACAAAATATTGTCAATAAGATTAAAATAGTATCAGCTCTGTGTACATTAAAGAAATCGAATACATAGTTAAGACATTCCCATAAAGAAGGAAACTCCAGGCTCAGATGGTTTCAATGGTGAACTCTACCAAACATTTAAGGGAAAGATGATACCAACTCTTCACAAAGTCTTCCAGAAAATAGAATAGAAGAGACAACTTCACAACAATCCTTGACATCTGGTGGGAGGAGAGGGACAAATGGACCCAGCACTGCCAGGTGGACTGCTTTCCAAGCAGCATCGTGTCTCCCAGATCTGAAGCCCAAACCACTCTCCCCATTGAGTTAGCACTAAAACGATAAGCAGAGAAGACTCCAGGCAGTTAATTTCTCATCAGAAACCATGAAAACAAGAAGGCAGTAAGATAACATATTCAAAGCACTGAAATAAAACACTCTCAACCAAAGAAACTATCTTTTAAAAAAAGAAAGAAGAAACTAATACATCTAAGATAAGCAAAAACTGAGAGAGTTTGTCCCCAGGGCACCTGCCCTACAAGAAATATTAAAAGTAGTACTACAGGCTGAAATGAAATGAAAGTAACTTGAATTCAGAAATAAAGAGCACTGGCAATGGTAAATACATAGGTAAATATAAAAGAGAGCATAAATAGATTTTTTGTTTATAATTCCTTATTTTCTTATCTAATTTGAGAGATAACTGCATAATGCAATAGTTATAAACCTAAGGTGATGGGGACACACATATAAAG
>NW_012141747.1:7954496-8016007 GCF_000956105.1 Propithecus coquereli
TGTGTGTGTGTATACATATATAAAGAAACAAGTACATTAAATTGATACACTAGAAAATGTCTATTTAGCAAAAAGAGAATACAGTAATGGGGGAATTGAGGGACAAAAAGATGTAAGACATATAGAAAATAAATAGAAAAATAGCTAACATAAATACTATCTTATCAGTAATCTTATGAAATGTAAGTGGGTTAATTTCTCCCATTAAAAGGCTGAGGTTGGCAGAATGCAATTTTTGGTGATCCAAAGTTGTTTATGAGACACATGCTTTAGAGTCAAAGAACCAAATAGGTTGAAAATAAAAGAATGGAGAAACATGCCATGCAAACAGTAACCAAAAGAAAACTGAGTGGCTATACTAATATAAAAAAAAAAAATGGGCTTTAACAAAAAAAATTGTTACTAGAGACAAGGACATTGAGAAAGATAAAAAGGCCAATCAACCAAGAAGACATAACAATTATAAATATATATGCACCTAACACTAGAACCCCAAAATACATGAAGCAAAAATAATTGAATTGAAGGGAGAAATTGACAATTCAAGAATAATAGTTAGAGAATTTAATAGTCCACTGTCAATAAGGAATAGAATAACCAGACAGAAGATTCACAAGGAAATAGAAGACTTTAACAACACTATAAACCAACTGCTCTTACATTTACAGCGTATTCCACTTATTCAGTGGGTAAATAATAGTCTTTTTTAAAAATGGGACAACAGGATATCCACATGAAAAAGAATGAAGTTAGACCCTTACCTCACACAATATACAAAAATTAACTCAAAATAGATCAATGGCCTAAATATAAAAAATGAACTATAAAACTAGATGAAAATGTAGGTATAATCTTTATGACCTTGGATTAAGCAATGGTTTACTGAATATGACACTGAAAGCATAAGGAACTGAAGAAAAAAATAGATTAATTGGATGTCATCAAAATTAAAAACTTTTGGATGTCAAAGGATACTATTAAGAAAATGAAAAACAACCCATAGAGGAGGAAAAAATATCTGCAAATCATGTATCTAATAAGATTCTATTCTAATAACATTCTATTATCCAGAATACATAAAGAACACTCATAAGCCACAAAGAAAATGACAAATAACCCAATTTAAAAATAAAAAAAGGATTTGAATAGAAATTTCTCCAAATAAGATATACAAATACCAATAAGTACATGAAAAGATGCTCAATATCATCAGTTATTAGGGATATTCAAATCAAAACTATAATGAGATACCACTTCACAACCTTTAGGTTTAGGCTTTTAAAAAACTTTTTTTTAAGGAAGACAAGTATTAGTGTGGATGTGGAGAACTGAGAGCCTCATACATTGATGGTGGGAATATAAAATGTTGCAGCTGCTATAAAAAGAGTTTGGCAGTTTCTCAAAAAGCTAAACATTGCATAACCATATGATCCAGCAATTCACTCCTAGGTATAAATCCAAAGGAATTGAAAACAAGGACTTGAACAGATATTTGTATGTCAGTGTTCATTGCAGCATTATTCATGATAGCCAAAAGGTGGAAACAATGTAATCGTCCATCAACAGATGAATGAATAAACAAAATGGAGTATATACATACAATGAAATATTATTCAGCCATAAAAAGGAATGAAGTTTCAATACATACTACAACATGGATGAGCCTTGAAGCCATTATGCTAAGTGAAACAAACCAGACACAAAAGGACAAATATTGTATGATTCCACTTACATGAGGTATCTAGAATAAGCAAATTTCTAGAGACAGAAGACAGATTAAAGGTTACCAATGGGGGTAGGGGAGGAGAATGGGAGTTACTGCTTAATGGTTATAGAATTTCTGTTAGGAATGATTTTAAAAGTTTTAGAAATAGAAGTGGTGATGGTTGCACTATATTGCAAATGTAATTATTGCTTTAAAATGATTAAAATAGCAAATTTTATGTTATATATATTTTACCATAATTTTTAAAAATTAATAATTTTTATAATGATACATTATACAAAATAATAATACCTAAAACCATTGAATTGTGTACTTTAAACAGGTGAATTATATGGTATGTGAATTATATCTCAATAAAGCTGCTAAAAAAATTCAAATAATAAAAGTACAAAATTTTTACACAGAAAGCCATAAAACATAACTGAGGAAAATTAAACAAGATGTAAATGAATGGAAGGATGTACCATGTTCATGGAAAAGATTCCATATTGTAAAAGTTCTCCCCTTTAGAGAGACAACTTATTCTTCAGTTCTCCCCAATCATCTATAGCTGAAGTACAATTCCAATCAAAATCCCAGCACGATGCTGTGTGTGCGTGTGTGTGTGTGTGTGTGTGTGTGTGTAATGTGACAAGGTGATTCTAAAACATATAGAAATAAGATAATGTGGTTTTTCGTGAATGAATAGACAAATGATGTAGAATAAAGAATACAGAATAAAGAGAACTTTCCATATATGTTCACTTGATTTACAGCAATGATTCCACAGCAATATAATGGGCAAAGGATAAAAAGACACCATTTTTTCAATAAATGTTTTTGGGTCAATTGGATATTGACATGGGAAAAATGAACCTTGATGCTTACCTCACATCATACACAAAAATCAATTCTAGTAGTATTGTAAATCAAAATGTGAAAGGTAAAGCAATAAAGTTTCTATAACATTACATAGGAAAATAATTTTATAAACTTGAGCTAGGCAGATTTCTCAAATAGGACACAAAATTACTAACAAGTAAATGAAAAAAATGCTAAATTCAGCTTCCTTACAATTAAGACTATCTATTCAAAAAAAGACACCATTCAGAAAGTAAAAAAGCAAATCACATTCTAGGAGGAGGTAACTCTAGCCCATATATCCAACAAAGGTCTCATAGCCAAGATCTATAAAAAACATATTTAAATCAGACAGTGACTGACACCCAATTTATTAATAAAAATTGAACAGTCAGTGTAAACAGGCCCATTACAAAAGGAGATATCCAAATGGCCAAGAAACATCTGAAAAGATACAGGACATTGTTAATCACCAGAGAAACACAAATTGAAGACACAGTGAGATACTATTACACACACTCCAGAAAATAAGCTAATAACATTAAGTGCTGGTGAGGAAGGTCAGCAGAGGAATAGTCCAGCTATTGCCAGCGGGGATATAAATCGGTTCAGCCACTGTGGACAACTGTGAGGCAATATTTGCTGAGGCTGAACAGTCGTATAACTCATGACGCATCAAGTCCACTCCTGGGCACATGCTCAACAGAAATGCCCACGTATATTCACCAAAAGATACGTCCATAGTGGCCTTATTCATGGTAGTCAAAAATGAAAACAACCCAAATGTCCATCAAAGGAGATTGGGTGAATAAATAGAATGCATGGATAAAATTCATACAACAGGGCTCTATACAGCATGGAAAAGAAAGAATTGCTACTGTCAACAACATGGAGGAATCTCACAGAGAGAATATTAAACAAAGAAGCCAAGTTCAACACAGTACAAACTGTGTGGTTTCAATTGTATAATACATAGCTTTAAAACAGGTAAAAGTTAATCTATCGTGAGGGCAGTCAGAAAAGTGGCTGCCTTTGGAGGAGGTAATGCTTGTGAGAAAGCATGAGGGAGTATGTTGAATGCCGGGAATGTTCAATATCCTTATTTAGGTGGGGCATATACGGGTGTGTTTACTCTGTAATAATTCATCATGGTGTAGGCATTGTTCCCTGTGTATGTTAAAAGGTTTACCAAAACAGGCATTTGGAAAGCAAGAGAGGTCATCAGAAACTGCCAGAAGGAGTGTGCATGAAAAGCAGACCAGGTGAGAGTGAGGCTGAGCAGAACCCGCAAGCAAAGTCAGAAAGCAAGACTGGATTCCTTTCTTATCAAACTTGCCAGGGGGAATCAGGTTCTCGGTCTCGCTGAAATGCAGCAGCTGCTACTCTGCGACATTTAGAAGAGCTGACTTGTTCCACATGGAAAACTTTATCTCATTTGCTTCCTCCCTATAGTTTTGAACGATCTCCAACTCCTTCCCGATAGCACAAGAGGAAGAACTGTGCATGCACAGAATTGACAAAAAGTGTCTCTGAAGATGACCAGGGAAACAGCAGGTAGGTTTCGCAGGCAAGTTGCAGCCCTGAAACTCCAGCGCAGGATTCTCCTGCTTCTTGAAACTCACAGCCCCAGCCACCGCTAACTAACGCAGTGGAGTGTGTGCCATGCGTCAGGCAGTGTTCTCCACCCTTGATATGTATTAACTTGCTTAGTCCTCACAACAAGCCTGTGAAGTATATTTTACTAGCATATCTCCAGTTTACAGGTGGGGATATTGAGGTACAAAAGTGTAGGCACCTTCACAGCTCACGCTGCTGGTTGACAGTGGGACTGGGATTTGTGCCACACCCTCCACCCTCCACCACGCCACCTCCTGATAACAAGAGCCAGAGCGCCTCTGCATGTGACCGAGGGCAGCTTCTGCAAGACTGGATTCATTTCTGAGGAAATATTCTTAGGGAATTCAAATTCAGTGCACATAACCCCTGCACAGAGAAGGTAAAATGTATGTTCTGGAGGAAAATGCTAAAGTCGATTGCACCCCAGAGATATCACATTGCTAATAAAAAAGACTAACATCAAAATTTTTATGGAAATTACCACAAACACAAAATTTCATCAACTATAAATGATATTCTTTTCAAGAGGTTCACATATGCTTTGGAAAGTTTCACTCAATCCCAGCCTCAAGGCCTGCTCTTTGTTCTGTAAAACTCAACGACCACCAACCCTAGGAAAAGGTTTTTCCTTCAGTGATACTTCAAGGGCACACTTGTCAGTAAGGAAAAGCGTCCCTGTTGGGTTTCTAAACACTAATCTAGGCAGCACCTGTGAGTGGTGGTTTCCCAGTCAGTGATGTCACAACCACTAGAAGCCACTCAGCGCTTGCCTTCAGAAGCAGCCTGTCAGCGTTGCAGAGGAACCGTCCCCCGAGCTGGTACTGTTAAGACCCCACACGTGGCCCTCACTCCTCATTATCTGGAGCGTCCGAGAAGCAGCTGATGGAGTGGGGTTCACATGAGTATTCCTTGCTGCTTCTAAAAGCTGGAAAGTGGGAGCACAGATGTACACTGGCCCTGAGCCGTTCCTCCCTGGGAAGGTCTACACTGAGGGGTCGCATAGCTGCTGCTTTCCTAAAGGGACCATGTCTTTATCATTTATGGGCATGTGTCAGTGTCAGCTTTCGGTAGTGGCAAAGAGTGAATGTGCAATTTGCAACGTGTTACAGGTCAGCCGGGTCGTGGTTAGGAAGCCCGTTATTTCCCAGCACAGTCTATGCATGGGACTCTCAAGCCATTCGCAGCTGCCTCTCTGTTTACGGCCGATGGAGCCAGCTCCTTCAAAATCCACTACCACAAAGGGAATCATCCCTTTTTATGCTAAGGCTGAAGTCCTCAATTCCACTGGGATGAAAAGCAAATAAAAAGGGATAATATGGTTGCTAAATGTGTGGGCCTGCTGATGCCATGCCTGAGTGGAAGGACGCTGTTGCCTCAAGGGCCACCCTCCAGGGAAGGGAGCATGGGTCTTCATTGTGGGTGCATGCTCTTACACCTTTCAGATCATTTCTACAAAATTTCACATCTCAACCATTGCAGCACAAAGTTTTATATAAATGGAAAATGTCCAAAAAACACAAGACATAAAATAATCGTTCCGATTTCTAATAGTTCTATTGGTCATGACATTTCATTCTGATATACATACTCCTGTAGAATTTCCATGCTCGTAATCTAATTTAGAGCCTGATACCACCTACCACACTAGAAAAACTCTAGTCCCCCCAAATCCTGACGCAAGAAAAGGAAGGCAAATTGCAGTCTCATGTCCCCTGCTCTGGTGTTGGTGACCCAGGCTGCATGAAGGTCTTGGGGCAACTGTGGAAATATGACCCCTAGGGCTGAACTTCTGCTCAGCTGCCTGCCCTCAGGCAGTGTGGTTTTGAAGACCCTGCCTTAAAAACAGGGCTGCAGTTGCAGGTGGGCAAGCTCTGTGCAGGCCGACCAGCGGCCGGGGAGTAGAGACCACCTGAGCCTCATCCCAACTTCACTGCTCACCTGCTGAGGGGACCCCAAAGAGGCTGCTCAGCCTTTCTGAACGTCACTTTCCTCATCTGTAACCCCAAGCTAAGTATATCTGTTTACTGGGTTGTAGGGAGGTTTAAATAAATTGTCACACAGAGCCTAGCTCAGTGACTAGCACAGGCCCCAGTCATACATTTTAGCAGGACACAGCCAGCAAACGGCAACAGATGGCTGTGGGAAGGGGCCTGCCCGGGGATGCTTCTCCCTATACCACAACCCTGCACCAACTCACCCTCAGCCCCCTCCCACCCACCTCTCCCACCACCTCCAAAAAGGGAAACCAGAGCTCAGGGATTTGTTTCGGTTCAACGATGATGTGTCGGTGATTCTTTGACATAAAGGCACAGCTAATTCTTCAGCTTAATGATAAGAAAATGGTGATCAGAACACACACAGCTGTGCTCTCTGCTAACCCAGCCCCAGCACCCACAGTGGCCAGCCTCAGACCTCTCCACTCTGCTTAATTTCCAACACAGCCCACTGTCCACACATGCTCCTGGGAGGCAGTAGCTGCTCTGTTTCCTCCTCTGTGGACATTGGCTGTCAACCTTGGACCTTTCATTTGTCATTGGGTTTTTCTCTGAAATATCATCACTCTTCTTTCAACTTTTGGCATGCAAACGTTTCATTTTGTAGAAAGTCAACCTGAGAGAACAGGTTTTTTTACCCAAGTCTGATCAATACATGCTACAAAACATAAAGACTGTTGAGGCTTTGTACCAGAAGAGAAAAAAGAAAATCCAAGAATACAACTGGCAAGACTTTTAAAAGAGTTTTTCAAGCCCCTCACTCCCAGAGGGTCTTCAGTGGGTGAAGAGGTTTACAAATTTTATTAAAGATCAGATTTCTTTTAAAAAAAATTCTAGCTGAGCGTTTCCCCTCCTTCTGTGGATGCCCATTGACAATGCTATGGATAAATCACTCTCACAACAGTCTTGCTCTGGGAACTTATTTTCATTTTTTTATTTTTAAGCCACTACCGACTGCAAGGGTTAATCAAAGTCATGACTGAAAAATGTCTTTGCCAGATCCACAAAGCACAGCCTCAGCCCCAAGACCAAATGGTTTCAATTCCCTGCTCCCTCTCCTCCCTCCTGCCCTCGAGATAACTCTGCGGGCGGATAAGCCGGTGCAGGTTAGCAATCTCCAGCACCCCATCCTCCCACAGCCCGACGCACAAACCCGCTCTGCTTGGCTTAGGATGACCTTGCCGTGATTCTTACTTCTGTTCTGTGTCACCTGATTTGAAGGTTTCTTTATTTTATTACCAGCCATAGGGCAAATAAAGGTCTAAAAGGTTTCTTCACAGAGCACCATCACCCACTCCAGCCGCCCAAGTTACCACAGGATCATCCCTCACTCCTGGGCAGAAAGTCACCAAGACACCCAAGGGGGCCTAGCCCTGAGCCAGGGCAGAGGATGTATGTCTCTTGCCTAGGAAACTGGGTGTTCCTCCCTCTCTCTCTCTTTCTCTCTCTCCCCCCACTCCAGATATCTTACACCATATCCACTGTGACATTTCCACTGGGGCTTCTCTATACCAGTCTTCAGTTGTTAATGAAGCCAGTTCCCCTTAACTCTCTCTTAGCTGGTTGTCTTTTACTCAGTGGACTCAGGCATAACCAGATTCCAACCCAGATCTCCAGGAATTAGCTGAGACCCTAAAAAGGTTGCTCAACCTCTGAGCCTCAGCTTTTTCAACTTGCCATAAGAATGACAAAGGTCCTACTTCCTGGGAGGGGAAATGAGGTGGGGGTGTGTGGAAAGTGTCAGTATAGGGCCTGGTGTATAGTAAATGCTCAATAAACAGCTCCAGTGGTGGGGGTGGTAGTAGGATCATCCATGTCATAGACAGTGAGAGATGGGGAAAAAAAATGTCATCTGGTTGAATCCTTTCATTTCATAATAAGGAAACCAAGGCCCAGAAATTGGAAATGAGTTTTCCAAGGGTACTCGGACATGCACAGGCACAGCTGGGGATAGAAGTCATATCTCCTTACACCCAGCGTGCTCTCTGCTGACCAAGCTGCCTAAGGCCAGTTATTCTGCCTCACTGTTGACAGCCCTGGGGGTCCTACGCCGAAGGTCTCAGCAGTAAAACTGCCCATGTGAGGATGAAGCCAGAGAAAACCTGGTTCAGCTTGACATGCATTTTATATCCAAGACATACTCTGATCACCGTTACCAACAAAGCTCCTAAGATGGAAATATGGCAAAGTGTTTCCACCACTCATTTCTCCTCCTGAGAAACCGTGAGTGTAATAAAGATAATTAGCATCACCTAAGAAAGGCCATCAAGGTCAAGCCCATGGCTATTCAGACCAGGATGTGTCACTCACAGTCCTGGACATGAGGTTTTTGGAGAAGGACCGGGCCTTACCTCTCAAACTAGGGAAGTGGCCCCCAAAATGTCCTCATTTTCTCTATAGCCAGTTAGGGCTCAGTCTTAGTACAAGTGACCGTCATCCTCATCAAGTTCCAAACTATTTGGATTTTCAAACAAGACCTTCTCTCAAGACAACAAAGTCCAATGCTGACCAAGTTATCTGTCCTAACCTTACCCATTCGGAGCTTCCAGGACGGGATGTGTCAGCACTGTGGTGTTCCTCGGTCCCTACCCCTCACCTGCAGCACCTCTGCCACCCTGAATCCTGCCCCTTCCCCATCTTCCTCAGTGCCTGGTGACAGAGTGAGCCTTTACAGGCCTTGTCCGTCAAATGTGAACAACAACCCTCCCGTCAGTATCCTCATCTTACTAAGAAAAAACACCAGGTTCTGAGTGGGCACAGCCTTGTCCAGCAAAGAGGAACCAGGATCTGAACCCACTCTGAGACCCACGAACCATACTGTGGTATAATAAAAATACATATTGGTCTTTGCCCCTGGTTTCTGGCACAGAGCTTCAAAAATCCTTGAAATTTCCTAAGCGATAGGTGTGTCTCGTTACTCATAAAGAGCCCCTTGTGTAACTCTATCTGAGTGTATGCTCACAAGGCGGCCCCTAGATTGCGTCAGGGGAGAGGCTGGCCTTCAGAAAGCCCAAACACATGATTAGGGAGTTGGAACTTCCCCCTCGCCCTGATCCCCAAAGAGTCGGGGGAGCTGAAGATTGAGTTCAGTCACATGGCCAATGATTTCACCAAGCATACCCATGAAAGGAAACCCCAGACAAAAACTGCAACAACCATGCTTGGGGGGCTTCCCCGTTGGTGAACATATTGGTGTGCTGGGAGGGTGGAGCACCCTGACTCCAACAGAACAGTAGCTCCCGCATCTGCCACCGCCCCCACCCCGACCCCTGCCCCAGACCATGCTGCCCAGTGTATCTCTTCATCGGGCTGCTCGGTATAGCACATTCCTGAGCTCTGTGAGTCGTTCTGTTATAGCAAGTCACCGAACCGAAAGGGAGGTCATGGGAACCCTCAAATGCGTAGCCAAGTCAGACAGAAGTGTGAGTAGCCTGGGGCCCCAGGACTTGCCACTGCTGTCTGAGGTGGAGGCAGCCTGTGGAGCTGAGCCCCTCAACCTGGGGTCTGTCTGCGCTAACTCTGGGTAGTTAACATCAGAATCGAATTGACTTGCAGGACACCCAGCTGGCGGCAGAGAATTTGCGCTGGAATGGACATGCTCTTCCCGCCTCCAGCCCCTGGAGGAAGCCCACCTAGGTTCCTCACCAGCTCCTCTGATCACATGCCTGCAACCACCACCACGCGCCTTCTCCAGCTCAGGTGTTTCCGGGTTGTGTGCCACATGGCGCCAGGTTGTTAAGAGAGCACCGAGAGGGGGCTTAACCAGGCAATGTCATTACTGAGGGGCAGATCATCTAGCCTGTTGAGGATTGAAATACACAGTGAGAAACTCAAAAGGCAGTTATCTCCCCGAATAAAAAGTGTTCTCACAGCCAGCATACAGCTTCATCTCAAACTGAAATTTTGAAACATCATCAATAATGTGACGATGTGACTCTCCATGGGGCAGTGTGCGCCCAGCCCTGGGTGCCACAGTAACGGTTTCACAAAGGTTTGATGAACTCCTGGAGCCTGCTCTCTGTTTTGGAAGTTCAGTTTGCCCCAGCTGGTTCCCTCCCACTCTCCACATGCTGTTGATCTGGTCGGCAGGCCCTTTAAATCAAGTTTCATTAAACGAGAGGCCAATAAAGGGGGATTTTATGTTCTTTCCACAAATCTATTGGGAAAACACACAGTTTTATTTAAGACCATTTTTCCTTTTGAAACCCAGCATGTGATCCTCTATCTTGTTCTCCTAACTCAACACATAAAATTCCCCCTTTCCCTCGTGCCCCTCGACCTCCTCAACAAAAGTGAGCCGAACGCTCCTCCAACGATAATACTACGTTGCACATTTACGTTCCCAAATTACTTTCACACACATTGTCCTATTTCGTTTTCTTTCCAGGACAGAAAAGCTATTGCCATCTTCCTTTTTAAATATGAGAAAACTGAAGCCTCAAGAATAATAGCAAGCATAGATTAGACATTTATTCTGCATGGGCCTAAGTCATTTCCATGTATTTCCCCATTCGGTCCTTTCGACATCCTATGAGACCCATGCTATTTGTGACCCACTTTACAGAGGAGGAAACCAGGCCTCAGACAAGCCAAAGAGATTCCTCTGGGCCACATAGTGAGTGAGCAGCAGAGCCAGGCTCCTCACCCCTGAGTGTACGAAGCCACCTCCATGGCGGCTTCTTACCCCTGCCTGGGGCTTCTTACCCAGGGGTGTCTGTCCAGGGTCTAAGCTCCCAGGCAAGCCCCACCCTGTCTGGTTCCCCTGGGGTAACACAACAGATCTTGGACCAATGGCATGAGCCATTTTTCTTTCCAGCTTCTTCCCTTCCCAGGCCCCTTCCTACTAATACTCCCCTTGATGAGGTTGATGGAGTCAAGGTAAATGGGCAGAAAATTCCACCCACTCCTCAGACCCCTGACCACCTCCTCCATCCCAAATCTCACTCCTTTCACACCCAGCTCCTTTTTCCTGGCTCTCCTGCAGCGAGGATTACTCCTTCCCAGCCTCCTTCCCTGGCGCCTCCTGGGCCCTGAGATCTAGTCCGTTCTCCCACCCTCGGCACTCAGAGCCACAGCACTGCCATCTCTCCAACCACTGCCTCCCTGCGGAGGCTGCAGCTCCCCAGGGGGTCGGGCTAAGGCCAGTGGTTTGTCATAAGTTTGGCCTAATTACTGGGTGTGTAGTATGGCCCCCATAAATATTTGTTTAACTAAATCATACACCTATAAATAGGAATAACTAATGGTTAGAATGAATAAGAAGGATTGAACATGCTTCGACTCATTTAATTCTCACCAAAATGCTAGAGTAGATGGCATTATTATTCCCATTTTGCACTTGGGAGAAGCGAGTTCTAGAGAAGCTAGATGGTTTTCCCAAGGTGACATAACTAGTGGACAACACAGCTGTGACTGCAGTCGGGGCCCTCGCTCCACCCCCTTGGCTTGTCTGCGCCGGTAGCTGGCTGTGTGGCCTTAGCCGTTGCCCCGCTCTGCCCGTCCTCCTGGGCTCTTCTATAAAACAAGGGAACTGACGAGGAGATCTCTAAGGCCCACCTCAACTCGGAAACGCTGTGGGCCTCTCTAGAGCTTTCCTGTTTGTGACGTGCATTCTGCCAAAACAAAAAATCTCAGGGCCGGAGACTCAGATGCTGTGGGTAGATGTGATTCACACTGTACTTCTTGCCAATGCACGTAACGTCCACGCAAAGCCCGAGACTGAAATGATTTTCACTGTGATTTGGAGACGGTGCCCGTAGAAAGGATGGAGAGGGAGAGACAAATGTCTCTCCTCGAGGATAATAATGTCTAAGGCTCACTTTATTTCATTTGTGAAAACCATTATGTGTTTTTGGCCCGAGAGCAACATCTGAGGTTTAAACCGGGACCGGCTTCCAATCGCAGACACAGCTGCTGGACGGGACTTGCGGTATCCACCCAGGCCCCAGCCCTGCTGCCCCCTGGTTTCCCACCCCTGCCCCGGGAAGCCCCTTCTGTCCCTGTCCAGAGCTTTTCCTTTCCCCACATCCCAGCCAGACCATGGCGCCCAGGATGCCCCGGCCATACCCAGACCCTCTCCCGACCCACACCTGTCTCTCCTTCCCCAGGCTCTGGCACTGGAGAACCCAGGCTGCCCTCATGGTCGCCTCTGCAGCCCGGCAGTCAGGCCACCATTAGTGCTCACGGCCCCACACTCAGCTTCTGAGTCAACCCAGAATCTGCCAGAGAAGGGGAATCTGAGAGGATGGACCAGGGCCCTCTCCACATCTCAGCCAGGAGTGGAGCAAACCGCAGATCCTCCTAGAACCAGCAGCAAGGGCAGGGTGACCGTGGTGAACCGCAGGCGGCAGCCACCCTGCAGGCCTTCTCCGCCACGCCGTGTCTCTGCGTTCATGCCCCAGGGAGCAAGAGTCCACAGGCAGTGCTACGGATACGGATGCCAAGGGCCCTCCCCGAATCCTACACACCAGGGGCAGAAGCAGGAATTGGCTTCTTAAGAACATCAGTGTTTTGGGCGTGGCCTGGGTAACAGGCAGGGCGGAGGGCTCCAATCCCTGCCCTTTCTGCTGCTCTGTGATCCCGGGGTCCTCATCTGGGACACTTGCCAAATTATTTATTCAAAGGGTCATTCTGAGGACCTGATAAGTGAATCCATTTACAGATTGAGACAGCTGTCGTCATCGCTGCGACAACTGTGCAGAGGCTCTTAGTTCCGCAGACGTACGTGTTCACTGAGTAACAGCCGCGCACCTGTGCGGACTCTGCCCGAGGACACTGCCTAAGCCACTCTAAACACTGTCGCCCTCTGCCAGGTCTTCCCCTCCTTCCAAAGTCCAGCCTCCACATTTCACACCACTGTTGGTGGTCGGTGCTTTCCTGAAGGCCAAACGCACGGCAGGAGGAACGAGATAGAGCACAACCATCACTCCCTGGTCCCGTGCACCAGGCGGGATGAAATCCATCTCGTTTTTTCCGTCAACATCCTACAGGCTGACATTGTGACTAGCAGTAGCCAAGCAGGACCTGGACTCATGCCTCCCTCAAGACAGTATCTCCTGTTTTCATCTGAAGAGTCCTTTAGGCTGCATGCATGGCTTCTCTTAGCAGTGAAAGTTCTAACTCTCCAGCTAAAAAATATGCTTTATGTTTTGGAGCATGATTTGCCTCGAGGTCTGGATTTTCCACTATACTGTTGAAGTGAGAATCTGCTCTGGCCAAATCGTCCTCGTTAAAGGCATCTGACCAAATTTGTATCCCTAAAAGTTTGGCTCTTAGAGGATCAAGAAGAAAAATAGACTCGACATGTAGGATCTGGAAAAGACAGGCCAGGGGTTGGCCATCCCCCGAGGGCCTGGGGGAGATGGAGGTGTGGGCCTGTGACCCACCCCTAAATGCAGAAGCTCTTCACTCATCTGCTTCATTCTCTGGGCTATTTTTTCTTTAATTTTTTGAGTAGTTTTGAGTAAGAGTATTAAACACAGACACATACTTGCTCACTCACTCACTTTGACAACCCCAACCCAACCCAGCTCTCTCATCTCACAGGTAATAAACAGGTGTTGGGGCAGGTGCGATCGGTCAGCACAGGGGATGGTTAAAATCCAAGTCCCCTTACCCCACGACCAGGGGTCGGTCTGAACACGAACTACTTCCTGACCCTGGAAAAGGGGCCTTGAACATCCCAGCCCACCAGAACCATCTCGGGTCAGGGCTTTTCCCCCACGGGTTCTTAAAAGTTTGCCAGTGGCGGAACGGGTCTTCACCAAACAAGTCCTCTGTAGACACAGATACTCTAACATTTTTTATGTGTGTTCACTTGGAGACTAGAAATCCTTTATTGGATAGAACAGAGAAGGCAAACCAGCTATCTGGGAGCCAGATACTATTTCCAAGTGTGTTCATTTGACCTGCACAGTATTATAAATTTTTAAAAGTAAGAAGTTGTCAAACATTTAAAAGTGAGTGTTTTTGGATTTTAAAAAATTCAGATTCCAGCTTCTCTTAGAAAAAAAAAGATGAGAAAATCTAGCAACAACGGGCCCTCATGTTCTCACGGCAGCACTGGGTGGAGCTGCGAGCTTTGTCCCGTCGAGACGCGCACGCGTGTCACACTCCCCCACGGCCCCCACCCCCCCCTGCCACACAGCTGGCCCGGCTCTGTCCCCCTGCCACCCTCTGCCACCATAGGAACGTCTCTTGCTCCCAGAAACAGACCTTGGAGCAGGAGCACATCCCTCTCCTGCCTCAACTTCCCCACCCCTACCCCTACTCCCATCTAGTTGCCCCAAAAGGAAGCAAATTTCATCTGGCATCTGGAATATTAGAAACAGCACCCCTGGCCTCAGAGTGGTTTCACTTCTGACATAGTTGTGCAAAGAAATCATCATCAAGTAAATAAATGAAGGAGTTGTCATCCTGTTTGTAAGGCTCAGACCTGCATTTGGGCCAGACTTTAACAAAACAGGATGGATTTCGCATCTAGTGAGCATGTGTTTTTTTCCCCCAGAGAGTAGAATTTCAGGGGACAGAACTATCCAATAAGGCTCTGCAACACTTATTATCCAAACACTCTCACAGACTACCCAGAAACGATGTTTAATCTGGGGACCCCGTGCCCTACTCAAGTTGACACATAAAATTAACCATCGTGACCCAACTTGCATGAATGGAGCAGACTGGTGTTAGCCCTGTGCCTGCTTTTGGTATCGCTGACTTTCCTACTGGCCTGCTCCAAGCTGCTCACCTGATGAGAGGACATGGCCATAAACAAAAAATATATCTATTCTTCCCTAAAGTCACCTCCGACCACTAAATCACATAACACGTGTGGCCTAGGGCAGGTGCTCCCCACCATTGAGGGCCCAGCTCTTCTACACTATTTATTGGATTTTTGTGACTCTATATAGAAAAAAAATGTGAAATGTTTGGCTTTTTGGTTTACTTTAAATTTATTGATCATGGGATAAAGGCAATACATACTTTTTGATGATCTTTTCCAAAAATATTAAAAATTATTTTTTAAAACATGGGGGGGAAAGTCATCCATAGTCTGACCATCAGTAAAGAGGCACAGTTAAGATTTTGATAGTCCCACTTTGTTAAAGGCGTGTGTGCGTGTGAGGGTGTGTGGGCAACGTTTGTTGTTTTTCTACAGAATCAAGCTCAACTTCTCTAAACCAATTTTGATTCTTTTGTTTAATTTAAAATCAAGTGACAAACATTTTCTCAAACCATTAATTATGAAATAGCATCCACCTATGTATCCTGTTCACAATTTTTTGGTGGATATCTACTAGTCGTCAGGTACAGACTGTGGACAGGGATGAACAAGGCAGAAAAGTCCTAACCTCACAACAGCGCCAAACACTCCCAGAAAACCATGGGGAGGGTTAAGTCAGGGAACTGAGAACACAGAGAATGAACACTGAAGACAAATGTCCCCCCCAGGCAGCTGCTGGTTCACAGCCCTATGGGCCTCTGTGAGGCTGTCCTTTCCACTGTCCTATGCCCACTCTGCATGTGACATGCTGACTTGGTTTTAGCGTGAATGTAGATTAAATGTATTTAGTTATCAGAACTAGAGAGATAGTTTTAAGACACCCTCTTGTGATAACTGGAGATGATCCAAGTCTTCAAACCAGCATTGTATTAATAAATCAACTAATCAATCAACCGTACAATAGCCGTAAGCCCCTCAAAAGTGCCACCAGGTTCATCATCACTCACCTTCAGCTCAGAGGCCATGGGCAGAGGAGAAGACATGGGCTGCGGACCCTCTCTGGGAGGGACAGTCAGCAAGAGGCTGCAACGGGGCCCTCTGGCCACGTCCATCTCCAGCAGAGAAGGCCCCTGAGCTATCCCTCAGGACATGCTCCAGGGCTTGAAGGACACTGATCTTTCTGAACCCAGAGCAGCCAGGAAATATGCTCTGGCTGAGTGCAGCCCCAAGACATTCCCCCCCCAGAAACAGCTTCAGAGAGGTGGCCTGCACTGTAGGACATGAACAGTCGTGATAATAGCACGGTGATGACGCAGACACCGTGTACTGAGCTGACACTGCAGGCCAGGCTCTGTGCTGAGAACTAAGCAGTTTTCAAAGGGATCTAATTTAACGCGAGCAAAGGTGGGCAGCAGACCTATGGGCAGTTTCTCTGACCTTTTCATGCCCTGAAAGGTAGACATCTATGCATTATATAACTTAACCCAACAGCTAATTGAGGCAGCATGCCCAGAATCTCTCTTTTAAAAAAAGAATACATGTTAATAATTTTAAGTAAAGCTGGGATTAATTCTTCGTTATGTTTTATTTCAATTGCACAGAACCAACCCTGGGCCTGGGTGCTTCACATGGATAGATGAGTCTAAACTGGATACAGTGACCTATAAACCAACCAGTTTTAAACTAGCAGTCCCTAGCTACCTATACAATTAAACTGTGGCATCACACACAGACAGTAGCCCAGCCTCCATCCCCCACCCCTGGGCAGCTGACAGCCAACATCCTCCTTGGGGAAGAGGCTTAGAAAGCAGTGGGTAGTCTCTGCAAGGCAGGGCATAGGGAGAAACTTGGCTAAAGACAGAAGCTGAGGTGATGCTGGCCACAAAGAGGGCAGATGGGTCACCCCTCTCCACAGCGACACTCTCAGGCCTGCTACGGACAGAGAAAGGGGCCACCTGCCTGTCAGAGTGGCTCACCATGCTGGTCCTTGGGTCAGCTGCAGGATGAGAATTACTCTGTCTGGGATGGAAGGTATCATTCTCTTCTCTACAGACCCATTTGTGAAGCAGAGTTTAACATTTGGGAGCTATTCTTTCTTCGTTTTCTTAATTCATGAAATAACCATCATATTCTAAGACCCATTAGACATGCCACTGGGGAAGTGAGGGACAGAGGCACATGAGTACCTTTTATTTCAATAAGGATAAGAGCCAAGGTATTTAAGTACAGATAAATTAGAACTTTGGGACGGTCCCAAATAAAAAGAGGAGGATGCTCAGCAAAGGGAACGCAAATAAATAAAACTCATCCACCTACAAAGAATTCTTGCCATAAAAGTTGAATCTACTTCTAGTCCATCCTTTAGATAAACATCCGTTTGTTGGAAATAAAGCAATGGAGGATCAGGTTCTGTGATGCCCCAAGAAAGCAAAAGGAGACCCCAGAATGGGTGCTCTTCTCCAGGCAAAGGACCTGGTTTCTTCACTTTCATGGCATAAGAATAGTAATAAAATGGGGGAAGAAGGGATGCTCCATATGTAATGCTTGGATTCTGACCCAAACAGGCCAGCTTCAAAAGACATTTTTGAGACAATCGGGGAAATCGGACTATGGAGTGGGTCTTAGATAATGAGGAATTATCACGAATTTTGTTACAGTTGATAATAGCTTTGTGGTTATGTTTAAAAAAAAAAAAGTCCACACATTTTAGCACTCTATATGGTCAGCTTCCAGGATGAAATAACAGGATGATTGGCATTTGTGATAAAATACCTGGGCAAAGAGGATAAAAGGAAAATAAGCAAATGTGATGAAATCGTAATCACCATAGATGCGAGTGATAGGTAGACGTGTTCTGTACAAACTTCTCTGCTTTTTCTGGGTGTGTGAACTGCATGTGCAAGTATAAGAATGGGCTGGAAGGGCACGTGCCGGGTGTGAGGGGGCTGCCTTTGGGGCAGCGCAGGGCCTGGGGGAGTGGGAGAGCCAAAGGGGTCCCCCCGATACAATACCTTATTTGTAGCATTAAAACAATGATGCAAAGCAAAAATGACGAGACAATGCAAATTACCAATTCTGGGTGGTGTGAGCACAGGGCTTGGTATGTTCTCTGTACATCTGTGTATTTTTTTAGTTTTTCACAATAAAATCATTTTTAAAACAAGAGTCACAGAAACATGAAACAAGACATTACACAACTCATGGAAAGATACATCCCTCAGAGCCAAGGATGTGGGCTCATTGAAGCACTTGCCAGAAATGCCTAGAAACTTGCCACTTGGCCACACAGGTGACTTGAGTTGCAGCCACAGTGGCCCCTGGAGTACCATGGCCTGGGGAGCACACTATGGGCACCAAACCACATAGGAGCATATATGGCCACATATGACAAACCAAGAGGAACCCAGACTGTTGGTCACCCTGCACAGATGTGAATGGAAGGGCCCAGAAGAAGGATTTAGTAGTCAGGCATGTAAGACTGGGGTGGTATGGGGAATTTCCTCTGCAGGCACAGGGTCATTTCCTATAATGTCATGAATTATTGATTGATTCTTAAAAGCAGCATACATTTATCCATTAAATAACCATTCATCAAGCTTACGCTCTTTGCCAGGCACTCAGGTACTAACAAGAGTGGCTAACACCAGGCTGCGCATCTTCCTAGCTAGCCAAAGCCCACAACAGGAGCCCCACCTGGCTGCTCAGCCACCCTCACACCTCCCTCTGGTATCTGCAAATGGGGCACTTGCAGCGCCTGCTTGAGGGATCGAGCAAATTCTCTTCCATCACTTAGACCAGGGCTTGCCTCGTGGAGGCCCTGACTACTACTGTGGGCCTGTCCCCAGAGGCCCTGTCCTTCCCCTTATTCTGCCCTTGGGAGCGGCCCTGAATGCCGTTTTTGAACAAGATGTGCCTTCCCTGGGGTTTGGGGATGATTCCATGTGGCCTTGGCCCAAAGTTTACCTCTAAGGGAAAGCCCAGGGCTCACTCCCCTCCATGAGTTTCAACAACAAAAACATCCTAAGAGAGATCGCAAATGTATTCCAGAGACTTTCAAGAAACCAGTGAAGAATCCTGGATATAAAGAAATAGGAGAAGAAGGTGGGAAACGACAAGAGGGTTGAGAAAACCCAAAACAGAACAGCTGAGAATGCAAAGCCTGAGTGGGATTATGTGAGATTTTACCTGCTTCGCTGATTTTCACTTTTTTGAAAAGTGGGCTTATATTACTTTTATCTTTAAAAAAAAGTAAACCAAACAAAAAAAGACCTATCAATTCAAAGCGAATGGAGTAACTATTGTGGCAGTAAGACTTAACTTGTTTTCCATTCACAACAGTTTGGCATAGGGACTGGAACCCTAGTTACTCGCACAGAACCAGGTGCCTGCGAAACTGCCTTGGGAGATGTCATCCCACGCAGCAAATGAAGCCAAGCCAGTTCGAGGTTACAGAAAGCTTTCCACACACGGGGGCACCCACCGACAGGCCCCAGCTCTATGGGAAGAAATGTTTTCAGCTGTATACAGTAATCAGGGCTAGAATACTCACATTCTGATTGCTTTAAAAACATACACCTTTTCCAAAGTTAAATCAGCAAATGCAAATGTGAAAATGCCAGCCAGTCCACAACCGCAGCTCTATAAAAGCAAGAAAATTCACAGTAGTCATTCTGTGCTGAAACAGAGACAGACAGAGGCTTTGCTTTGTTGGTGAGGGCTTAACTGCTAGAACTGCACTGCCCCCTGCCCCAAATCTACTCCTTTGCTTCTCTTCTCCTAGGTAGTCACTGGCTCATGAGTGCCCAGGAGAAGCCTGTGTTTTCCTTTGATCTAATGATGCTGAGTCGGGGCAGTGAGTAGGTGACGAATAGGAGAGAGCAACATCAGGGTAGAAGGCCCAGGGCACTGTTGCTTTGGGAAAGGGAGTGATTTTTTAGGTAGTTGATAAACCAGAAACAATGTGATTCATGTGCACCACATTTGCTGATTTGTAAAATGCAAAGCGGTCATACATTATTCATGCAAAATGAGTAACTCACCAAATGGTTCCTGAGAATCAGGCACCTGGCCTACATGGACGCCTTCATTCCTCACAGTAGCTTGGCCAGGCAGGCAGCAAGACCCAAGACACCCCCGGGAAAATCCAGGTTGGGAGCAGAGGGGTGATTCCAGCCCGTGTCTGCCAGGCTCCTTCTCACAGCTCCAAATGCAGCTGCAGAAAGTTAACATCCAGATAAGAAAAAGTAGTGTAAATGTAATTACAAAACAAAAAACAAACTTTGAGTTTAAGGCTAACTGTCAGTCCATGAGACTACTGACCTTTGTCTGTTTTATTTAATGCTGGGTCCCTAGGCCTCTAACATGTCCTGGTACAAGATATCTGCTCAGTAAATATTTGTTGAATAAATGAATCAATGAATGAAATTGCTGAAATAACTGACACCTTTTACAATACACTAAAGCACTACTCAGTTAAAAAGGAAAGTGTTCACAGTCAAGAAAAAATTAAGTGAAAAGGACACTAAACACTAAGATCAAAAACCACAGGCTTGCATCATCATTTTAAAAATCACAGCTATGTGTTGAAATGAGTACTGCTGTGCGCATTCATGGCAATTCAATGATAGGCTTCTTGGCGGCAGCATCCACTGGGACATATCCTGTATCCAGATGAGACAGCAGCAGAGTGGAACATCTTGGTCATATCTATGGTACCATAGTCTTGCACCTCTTAGCTAAGCAACTGAGATCTCCTTTAGAAACCTAAACAACATTTAACCAAACAGAAAGGCAACATGCAACATATGACAACATTCTGACCTGACTTCAGCACCCTTACCCTGTTCCCCAAACCTTACCTCCCTTGGTGAGCAAGAGTGGTTAACCAAATATTTTCAAACTGTATTCTTCCTACTCGACTGACTAGAAAAACACAAATATACTTGAAATACTACCATTGGCTTTACCAGGCACAATTACTTTAAGGACCAGTAGTTCTTCCCTTAATATACAGTATTGACAAGCTCTTGAATGGGAGAAAATATTTGCAAACTACTCATCTGATGGGGGACTAATATCCAGAATATACAAGAAACTCAAACAACTCAATAGCAAATAAATAAATAAATAAATAATCCCAATTAAAGATGGGCAAAAGACATGAATAGAGATTTTTCAAGAGAAGACATAAAATGGCCAACAGGTGTATGAAAAAATGCTCAACATCACTAAGCATTGCGGAAATGCAAATAAAACCACAATGAGATATCATCTTACCCCAGTTAAAATGACTATTATTAAAAAGACAAAAAAATAACAGATACTGGTGAGGATGTGGAGAAAAGGGATGATGGGAATGTAAATTAGTACAGCCACTATGGGAAACAGTATGGAGATTTTGCAGAAAATTAAAAACAGAACTACCATACAATCCTGTAATTTCATCACTGGGTATTTATCCAAAGGAAAAGTAATTAATGTATCAAAGGGATACATGCAGTCCCATGTTTATTGCAGCACTATTCATGATAGCAAAGATATGGAATCATATCTAAGCGCCCATTCCTAAATGCCCATCGACAAATGAATGGATAAAGAAAATGTGGTATATATACACAACGGACTACTATTCAGCCATAAAAAAGAATAAAATCATGTCATTTGCAGCAACAACATGGATGGAACTGCGGGTCCTTGCATTAAGGGAAATAAGCCAGGCACAGAAAGACAAATTGCATGTTCTCGCTCATATGTGGGAGCTAAAAAAGTAGGCCACATGGAGGTAAAGAGTGAAATGATACTTCCCGGAGACTGGGAGGGGTGTTTGGTGACAGAGGGGACGAAGAGAGGTTGGTTAATGAGTACAAAAATACAGTTAGATGGAAGGAATATATTCTAATGTTTGATAGAGTAGGGTGACTACAGTCAGCAACAATGTACTGTATTTTTCAAAATGGCTAGAAGCTCTGAAATGTACCCAATGCACAGAAATGATACTCAGGTGATGGATACGCTAAACATCCTGACTTGATCATTACACATTCCATGTAATAAAATTTCACATGCCCCCCACTGATACCTACAAATATATAAAAAAAAATTTAAATGTATATGGTCTTAAAGTTTCTTTACAAGAAAAAAGGAAGAAACCAAATTTTACATGCAAAAACTATTGTTTAGATCCAAGTACTCAATCTGTGACAGTTCTGACCCATCAGACCAATCTAAAAGATGAACCCTGCTATCCCATTCGCACAGGGCTGCAACACCGCATGTGCTCCTAGGTCATAAAGTTCTCTTCTTGTGGCTGTATTAGTTAAATATGACAACAACACCTGTTTGTTACAATTCGTTACGTCAGAAGTCTGGACACGGTGTGGCTGGATTCTCCCCGTCAGGGTCTCACAGGAATGAAATTAAAGTATTGGATGAGCAGTGTTCCTTTCTAGAGGCTCAAGGGAAGATTTCGTCAAGCTAATTCCGTTTGTTGGATGAATGAGTTGTGGGACCAAAGTCCCTACAGGACACAGGGAACCTGAAGTTCCCTTGCTGGCTCCACCCACATTCCCTGCCACACCCCCAGCCCCAGCAATGGAGAATCTCTGTCATGCGGGTCCCTTTCACACTTTCACTTTCTCAACAAGAAGAGCCAGCCTCTTCAACTCATTAGGTCAGGCTCACCCGGGATAATCTCGCTTCCTTAAAGGCAACTTATTTGGGACCTTAATTACATCTGCAATATCCCTTCCCAGCAGCAACTAGAGTCGTGTTTGACCGAACAGCTTGGAGCAGGTGTGTGTATACCAGGGGGCAGGGATCCTGGGAGCCATCTCAGAATCGCACCCACCACAGTGGCTTAGCCTTGGTGGATATGCCTCACTGTCTTCTTTATTCAAAAAGAGCAGGAAAAGTTCCCTTACTTCTAATTATTTCAGCATGCTAGAAAATGGGACTTATTTTGGAGCTGACAATCTATTCTGTGGCCAAACTGGCAAAATGTCAGAGACCAAATAAAATCTAGCCTACTCTGAAACCTGTTCGTGCAGGGCCTGGTATTAAAGTCCCTAGTCAGTTATTACTGTAGTTGGAACAGCAGCGTCTCAGGCCCCATCCCAGACCTGCTGAACAAGAATCTGCCTTTTCAACAAGATTCCAGATATTTCACATGCACTTTCGAGCTTGAGGAGCATTGGTGTAAACCACATGCCCAAGGACCAGAAGTCAGTCATTTTTCTCTGGAAAGTGCACTGAAGCCGTGGTGAAGACTACACAGCACGTCACCCGCTGCCCCACACAGCCCCACATCCATCCCTGCCCGAGCCAAGCCTTGATAATGGATTAGGTCTATGCTAGGGTTATGGCTGGGATGCATGTGCCCCTCCAAAATTCATATATTGGAACTTGATCCCTGAGGTGATGGTGTTAGAGGTGGGGCCCTTGGGAGGTGACTAGACCAGGAGGGCTCCACCCTCACGGATGGGATTAATGCCCTTACAAAAGAGGTCTCGGAGAGCTGCCCCACCACCCTTCCACCCTTCCACGCTTCCACCGTGTGAGGACACCTAGACTGCACCATCTAGGCACAGGACTTCACTAGACACTAAGCCTGCCAGCACCTTGATCTTGGACTTCCCAGTCTCTAGAACTGTGAGAAATAAATTACTATTACTTACAAATTACTCAGTCTATGGTATTTTTGTTAAAAGCCCAAACTAAGAGGTCTAGCCAAGCCAGAGGACTCTCTTAACTCAGGCAATGGTTCCCTAAAATTGCTCCTATGTCCTGCTCTGCAGGCGTGAAGCTGGTGGCTGAGAGGTGGGTCCAGAGATGACCCAGGTCCGTGAGGTGGTTAGGTTCCTGCCCTCTGACACCCACATGTCTTCTCTGTGACCCAGGGATAGTAAGTACTGTCTTCACAGGGTTGTAGGTGAAGCACCTGGAATGGAGTTGGTGCCCAATGAAGGGCAGAAAGAAAGAATAAGACAAGGCCACCTGCTCACACTGCATAACTTAAAACAGCTTCCTGAGTCATCTGAGGCTGGCATTCACACCTCTTGCCAGCAGATCTTCTGCCTCAATTAATTATAGACCCACTGTGTGTCCACAGAACCAGGGTGCCCTGGGAAGCAGCCTCTGTCCCTGGGCCCTCTCCTGATCATCACAGCTGTCTGCCTCTGAGACCACAAGTCAGCTGCTGGAAGGCAGGATGCCTATACTCCAGAAACTCCCCTGGGCTCCATCCCAGCTCCCCACTTTCTAGCCATGTGACAATTTTGGCCCAGTGCTTAATCTCTCTAAGCAATACTTCCCTTGGTCACCCAACCCTCTTGGTGTGGCTTCCCCTGCCAGCCGCCCCCTAGTTACCCAGGGCTGGGAGGACCTTGATTTCCAACTGCAGCCCCAACCTCTGGTGCTCACCAGGGTCACTCGGGGACCCTGACTGATAGAGGAACCTCCACCTAGAAGGCCCTGGAGGGTCTCCCACCAGCACTCAAGTTAACGATGTCAATTCAGCTCACAGGAAATGGGCCAGACCTGGTCACATGCTTCCCCCAGCCACAAGGAGCAGGAAGTGCCAGGCTGCCACACCAGGAAGTGAAGGCCATCCAGTGAGCGTTGCTCAGGACATGCCAGCCGCTGTTGGGGAAGAATGATGGAGAGTGCATGGGTGATCTAAATGCCACCCCATGTGCAAAGTGTTTTGAGACCACAGGATATGATGTGAGATGCGCTGGAGCCCTTTCTCTAATGGCGGACTTTCCGACACATAACGAGGGTGCAGAAAGGCCATGCAGCCTCAGCTCCCAGTGCAAGCACAGACCCGTCTCCAGCTCACTGGGCTCAACGCAGCGCCCACTTTACCAAGGGGTCTGCACTGGCCCTCAGGTTTCTTATTCTCTTGTCCAGCAGGAAGATGAGGCTTCTCTGATGGAACTCAGATCTGCCATGCTGGGGAAGGTCCGTGGCTGGATAAGGGGTTTCCCTGGGCCAGGAGGTCCCAGAACCTGGCTGTTCAGGTTTGTCATCTGTCAACCACACTGGCTCTGCTGCAGACTTTGAAGACAGGGGCCTGCATTCTAGTCTCAGCACTTCACTTCCCCACGGGGTGATGGTGAACTTGTCACATGACCTTCCTGGTCCTTGGTTTCCTCGTGTGTCACTTGGAGGCCTTAATAGCATTTCCATCATAGGTCTGTGGGAAGGTCTGAAAGAGAAGATTAAGAGTTGGAGAGACCAAAGGCACAGCCTTTGCTACTCAAATTCTCGTCCTATGAACGCTTGCTGTCACACCTCAGGGAGTGAGTAGATTGGGCTGGTATTCCTTCCCGTCCAAACTTTCACCCCCTGCCCTGCTTTGAAAACAGAGCAGGCTTGCATCGCGGGTTGCCTCTGTGTGGGAAGTGCTGGGGACACCACCTGGCCCCTCGGATGCAACTATTACTAACGAGTGGGTGAGCTCCCAGAGCACAGCCCGCCACTGATGAACGGCACCCACCAAAGGCTCCTGGGAAGTTTCTCATGATGGACCTCAAGCCTTGTGGCAAATCCGGGGGGAATCTTCCAGAAGCTATGCCCAGGGAGCTTGCTGACCACAGAAGGCATACCATAGGTGCTGACGACAGAATTTTCTCTGTTATCTACACAGTGAGTGGGGATCCTTGTAAAGCATGTGATATTCCACAACCCCATATTTATAAACTGGCAACATTTATATAAGTGATGCTACCAGTACCTTTGCTGGAGTTAATACCAGCTGGCCTTCTAAGAACCAATTTTTTTAAGAGAGTATTTTTAATAGTGGTTGGTTCAGAATATAACAGTCATTTTCTCATTTCAAGCCGCACAGGAAAAAAAAAATCGCCTGTCCAGGAAAACCATTGTAACATGCTGTATTTCAAAGGGCTAATTTTGGATGAGGCTCAGAAATTTCTAGAATTCTAGATTGGCCATGTGTCCTCAGAGGGAAAGAGAGAAGCGTCCCTTTACCAAACAGAGGCCGTGACCTGTGCAGCTTGTGCCTTCCAAAACGTTTCATCCACGCAAGTGGGTTTGTCAGGGCAGGGAGGGGGCAGAGGCAAGACCCCCTCAGGGACACTTAGAAAACTGGTGAGCCTTTTTTGTTGTCACCATGATGGAAAAAGGACACTGACGGCACTTGGCAGAGACAAGTAAGAACTCCAGCCAATCCCTCACAACAAGAATCACCCCACATCCCGAATGACTGTCAAGCATCCTCGTTGACATCTGTGAAGGTGAAAATCCATTCACAACTACCTGAGCCTAGAACATAAATCCATTTTACATGTAAACATTGTGTATTTTTTTTAACATGGCTTAAAATACACTGAATTTCCCAGAAATGCACCTACTGCACACATCAAGAGAAGACTGTACTTTGATATGTCTGGAACTTTTCCAAGAGCCGTTCTCCAGTCTGGGCAATCAGGGTACAAACAACGTTGCTTCCCAGGTATTTCCCTCGGCTCTGGTCTGCATTTGTGCCTGGCACAGTGGTGGTGAGTCTATGTTTAGAAGCGAGCCAGAGTGCAGATGTCATTCAAAGACTCCCCTTGCCAGCAGGGCACATCGTCAAGGGGCTTCTCAGGACAGTGAGTGGAAGGGCTAGGTGAGGAAAAGAAGGCTGAAATGTTTATACTAGGTTCTCCCAACATTTAAATGCATACCATTGACCCAAAGCATAATTGCATCCAAGAAAGAAAAATTTAAAAATTTCCTTTTGGGACAGGATGGAGTCAGTGTACTCAGAAATCAGGTCTTGTGGTCTCCAAATCTCTTCCAAGATTCTGTCTCCTGCAGCAAGAAGAACCTAGGCTCGCAGAGAGACCAATCTGCACCCGCACACCCTTGCAGCTTACAGCCTTGCCATCTCAGCAACTTCCCTTCCTGGTTAAGGTCAAACACCATACCCCTAGCCCAATGACAGAGCCTGGACTTTGCAGCAATGGGTATGTCCCTGGTTCTGCTCTCACCTGCTGGGGAGAAGCCCCATCACCTAGTACAGGAGTCAGTGGGCACAGATTCAAGACTCGGTTCTCCCCTTGCCAGCCAGGTGAGCCCAAGCTGAGTCCTCACCCTTTGCATCCACCTCCTGAGAGAGAACAGGAGTATCTACCCCATAGGGCTGGGGTAGGGGCTGCATGGGAATTGAAGCAGTGGTCCTAGAGCAATGTTTAGAGAAAGGGACCTCTGCCTTAGCAATGATAATCATCCCACTGCTGTGAGGTCTAAATTCCACTGTCCTGTAGTAGGTTTGGGGCAGCTTTGGGCTTGGATCAGGATGAATCCCTTCTTTCACCTTCTGTCCTGAATCATGTCTCATCTTGGGGGTCTCTAGATCAACTTAAAGGCACCCTAACTCCCTGCTGGGATAATACCGGAAGTTTCAGCAAGCTTGTCACCCCCACAATCTCACAGGGGTGCCACTCTTCCCCAGGATTCTATAGCACCCTGCCTGTCCTCAAGGCTTTGTTTATAAGGTTCTCCCACCATTACACTGAGCTCTGCAAGGGCATGAGCCGAGCCTTGTTACCTTCTGTCCTCCCAGAGCCACCCACACAGTGAGTGCTTAATAAGTGCTGGACGGACGGATGGATGGATGGATGGACAGACAGGTGGATGGATGGGCAAATGGATGGATGTTGGCAGCAAACTCAGCCCAGGTGGGAAGCCCCATATAGGTGACCACGGTTTCAACGTGGCTCTCTCCACTCCAGGGGAGAGCAATCAGCCCCCCTCCTGCCTGAGGGCCCTTCCCCAGCTCTCTGAAGCAGCTGAGCCGGGAGAAGCTGGTGGTAGTTTGGGTTCATCACAACATCCCAAACCATTTTTCAAACTGTTGGCCAGGCCGCTCAGACCTTTTGCCAAGCACTTTTGTCCTCGGTTTATAAACCCTGGGGAAATGTTATCTGAATGTTTCCAATTCAGTTATGCTCAGCTCATCAAAATGCCATTTTATAGAAGAGCTGTTTAAACTCCAGAAGGTCTGGGAAACTTTCCCCTCGTCTATTTACATGTGGAGAGCAGCCTGGGTTCTCCCGCTAAGCGGAGGCCCCGCTGCGCCCCCACGGCCTGGGCCAACTGAGGCACAGACACACCCCAGGCCACTGCAGGGCGGGAGGGCAGACTGGCCACCACCCAGCGTGCCTCGCCTCCCCAGCCAAGAAAGCACTCCCGGACCCAGGTAGGAGACGCGAGCGCCCAGTGCGTCCTTAAACGCAAGTGAAGAGTGTTCAGAGACCCCGGATGGGGGGAGGGACCGCGCGCTCCGCACCACGGGGCCGATGGCGCCTCAGCCTCCTCGGCCCTTTCTTCCTGACGGCGTTTATGCGCTTTAAGCTTGATAACGCCCTCCAAGCACCCAGGGCCCGGCCAGAGCCAGGGTCCCCTTCAAGAGAGACAGCAGGCGCCCCCTAGCCGCGCCCAGCCGCCTCCGCCGCTCCCCCTGCGGTCAGAGAGATGCCAGACCCGCGACGGCCTCCCGAGCGCCCCCTCTCGGTAACTCGGCCGCCCGCCGCCACCGCGTCCGCTCCTCGCACCTGCAGCCCCTGCGCGGAGGAAGCGTCCTCACCCCACCCACTGAGCCCCTTCACCTCCAGAACCCGCTTCAAGCCTCTCCTGCTGGGCGTGGGGGAAGGGCACTAGAAATCAGAAAAAGCAAAAATCAATAAAATTGAAAACAGAAAATCAGTGAAACAAAAAGCTGGTTCTTCGAAAAGATCAATAAAAAATTGAAATTGACAAACCTCTAGCATGACTGGCAAAGTAAAAGAAGACACAAATTACCAACGTTATAAATGAAATAGGAGATAAAACCATAGCTATTGTAGACACTGCATGGATGATAAAGAAATACTGCTAACAACACTACGTGCATTAATTTGACAACGTAGATGAAATAAGCCAATTCCTTGAAAAATACCAACTACCACAACTCACCCAAGATGAAATAGATACTATGACTAAACTAATAAATAAACTTAACTCATAATTTTAAAACTCTCTAAAAAGAAACCTCCAGGCCCGAATGGTTTCATGGAAGGGAATTCTAACACATGTTTAAAAAAGTTTTAACACCAATTTAACACACAATACTATTTAAAATCTCTCAAAAAACTGAAATACTTAGGTATAAATCTAACATAGCATGTACAGGATTTATATACTAAGATCTAAAAACATGCTGATGAAAGAAATCAAAGACCTAAACAGACAGATACACCACATTCATGGACTGTAATACTCAACAAGGTAAAGATGTCAGTTCTCCCCAAATAGATGTACGGGTTTAAATAATTCCTATCAAAATCCCAGCAAGATATTTTTACATATAAATAAGATTGTTCTGAAATTTATATGAAAAAACAAAAAAACTAGAATAGCTAAAACAATTCATAAAAAGAAAATGAAAGCAATAACTGTATCCAATTTTAAAAGTTATTATACAGCTACAGTAATGAAGACTGGGTGATATTAGCAGAGAAACAGACATACAGACCGATGGAATAGAAGAGACAAAGAGAAAGACAAAATATGGCCCCACACGAGAAAAGCCAACTGATTTTTGACAAAGGTACAAAAGCAATTCTATGGAGGAATTGTCTTTTCTACCAATGATGCTGGAGTAATTGGATATCCAAAGACAAAAAAAGAAAAAGAAAAGAAAAAACTTTGACTTACACCTCATATCATATACAAAAACTAACCAAAAAGGGATTATATATTTAAATATAAAATGTAAACTAGGAAATATTTAGAAGAATACATGGGGGAAATTTTCAGAACACAGATGGGGCTTGGTAAAGAGTTCTTAAACTCGACATCAAAAGTATAATCCATAAAGGAAAGTAATGGACAAACTGGATTTCATCAAAAATAAAAAATTTGCTGTGAGAAAGACCTTGTTAAAAGGATTAAAAGACAAGCCGCAAACTGTGTATTAGTTCTCTATGGCTTCTATAACAAATTACCACAAATTTGGCAGCCTGAAACTTTCAACATCCATTTTTTTATCTCACATTTCTGTAGGTCAGAAATCTGGCAGGCTCAGCTGGTGTCGCTGCTCCTTATCTCCCATAGCGGGAAGATTGTGTTCCTTTCTGGAGGCTTTGGAGATTAAACTGCTTCCAGGCTCATTCTTGTTGTTGCCAGAGTTCGTTTCTATGCAGTTATAGGACTGAGGTTCCCATTTCCTTAGTGGCTGTCAGCCTAGGGTCATTCTTAGCTTCTAGACACTGCCTGCATTCCTTGGCGTGTGGCCCCTTCCTCCGTCTTGAATTCAGCAATGGCAGGTTGAGTCCTTCTCATGCTGAAATCAGTCTGACCTCTTCTGTCTCATTTCTCCTGCTTACCTCATCTGCCCCATCTCTCTCTCTCTCTCTCTCTCTCTCTCTCTCTCTCTCTCTCATCTCTCATCTCTTCACCCCCCTCCCCTACTTCCTCTTCTACTTTAAGGGCTCAGGTGATTACGCTGGGCCCATTCAGATAATTCAGGATAATCTTCCTACTTTAAAGTCAGCTGCTCAAGAACCTTAATTGCATCCCAAAATCCCCTCACAGCAGCACCTAGGTTATTGTTTGATTAAATAACTAGGGGACTAGGGGACAGGAATCTTGGGGGACATTTTTTAAATTCTGCCTATCACAAGCATGGAGAAATAATTTGCAAACCAGATTCATGACAAAGGACTCATATCTAGAGTATATATATCTATATATATATTTTTTAACCCCCAAAACTCAACGGGAAAAAAAGTAATTCAACTAGAAAATGGTCAAAGAGATAAAGAGACATTTCACTGCAAAGAATATACAAATGCCAGACAAGCACATGAAAACATGTTCCACATCACAAGCCATTAGGGAAATACAAATTAAGACCATGATGACATAGCACTACCCACCTATCAGAACTGCTAAAATAAAAATAGCAACAATAGCAAATACTAGTGAGGACATGGAGAAGCAGGATCTCCCTGACATTGCTGTTGGGAATGTAAAAAGGTATAGCCATTCTGGAGAATGGTTTGGCAGTTCCTTAAAAAAGCATACCTTAGGCCGGGCGCGGTGGCTCACGCCTGTAATCCTAGCTCTCTGGGAGGCCGAGGCGGGCGGATCGTTTGAGCTCAGGAGTTCGAGACCAGCCTGAGCAAGAGCGAGACCCCGTCTCTACTAAAAATAGAAAGAAATTAATTGGACAACTAAAAATATATAGAAAAAAATTAGCTGGGCATGGTGGCGCATGCCTGTAGTCCTAGCTACTCGGGAGGCTGAGGCAGGAGGATCGCTTGAGCCCAGGAGTTTGAGGTTGCTGTGAGCTAGGATGACGCCACGGCACTCTAGCCAGGTCAACATAGTGAGACTCTGTCTCAAAAAAAAAAAAAAGCATACCTTACCTTACAACTCAGCAATTGCAATTCTGGTATTTATCCCAGAGAAATAGAAACTTATGTCTGCCAAAAAAATCTATCAAATGTTTATTGTTGCTCTATTTGTAATAGCCAGAATCTAGAAACAACCAAAATATCCTTCAATGGGTGAATGCTTAAACAAACTGTGATACATCCATTAGAGTTCTCCAGAAAAAGAGAACCAATAGAGCATGCATGCGTGTGTGTGTGTGTGTGTGTGTGTGTGTGTGTGTGAGAGAGAGAGAGAGAGATTGAGAGAGAGAGAGAGAAAGGGAGAGAATTATTTTAAGGAATTAGCTCACATGATAGTGGAGGCTGGGAAGCCCAAAATCTGCAGGGTTGGTTGGCAGACTGGAAAAAGTTGATGCTGCAGGTTGAGTCTAAAGGCAGTCAGCTGGCATAATTCCCTCTTCCTTTGAAGAGGTCAATCATTTCACCATTGAGGCCTTCAACTGATTGGTTGAGGCCCACCCACATTATGGAGGATAATCTGCTTTATGCAAAGTCTACTGATTTAAATGTTAATCTTATCTTTAAAAATACCTTCACAGAAACATTCTAGAATAATGTTTGACTAAATACCTTGGTACCGTGACCTAGCCAAGTTGGCACATAAAATTATTGCTACTATTCAGCAATAAAAAAGGATGAAGTACTGATACACGCAGCAACTGGGATGGGCCTCAACAGAATTCTGCCGAGTGAAAAAAAAAACAGTCTCAAAAAGTCACATACCGTACTATATTGTATGATTCCATTTACTTAACATTTTCAAAATAACAAAAGTATAGACATGGAAAACAGATTAGTGGTTGCTGAGGGTTAGGGCTAGTGGGGGCTGGGTGTGACTACAAAAAGGAAGCATCTTTGTGGCGATGGAACAGTTCTGTGTCTGGATTGCAGTGGTGGTTTCAGGAATCTCCACATGTCGTGAAATGTCACAAAACTATACACACACAATATACCGATACCAGGTTCCTTGTTTTAGTTTTGTACTATAATTATGTAAGATTTACCCATGGGGAAAATTGGGTGGAAGGTGCCCAGGACCTCTCTGTACTATCTTTGCAACATCGTATGCATCTATAATTATGTCAAAATAAATTTGAAAAAAAAAAAAAAACAGGATTCAGAGCAAAGAGGCAATATGCAAATTTTCAACAATAAACATGTATACCTCCTGAAATAATAAAAGCATTTTCTTTATTTTTCCTTTTTTTATTTTTTCTCTTAACAAGAATGTGTGAAACTTTTCCCTCAGAAGGAATTTAGACAAGCACCCATCATTAATGCAGTGATGCCTATTAATAACCGCTGGAGGAAGTGGGAAAGGGCTCCAAGATGCAGGGTTAGGATGCCCTCTGTCTGAAGACCAAGAAGCCACGGGGGCAGCCAAAGCCCCAGAGTGGCAGGCCCTGCAGGAAATTTCCCTCACTCTCCTCTTTCTCTCCTTTGCTGGTCCTGCCTGGGATCTCAGTGGCAGCAAGAGACAGGCAAATGGCACTTGGAAAGCAGTCGCTTCAGAACCACCAGAATTTGCTCTTTTCCATTTTCTTGCCTTAAGACAAACTAATTTCCCTTCTTTTCATTTTTATCTGAACCCACAACTGCAAATAAATAAACACCACGTCTGCAAAGGCCACACAAATCTGTATTAATCCATCCCCGTTAAACCCATGGAGATGAAGAATCCTTCCCAAAACAACTATTTATAACCATTAGTGATAACAACTGAAAAATACATTTGCAATTTGTTTTTGAAGTCGTGTAGATTCACTTAAGCTGACCTTGTACTCTAGCTGCAGGACTAGGCTGCATTCAAGTTGCCTTTCAAATAGTACTCTAAGATAAAAATAAAAACCATGTAGACACAACTTTAAGGGAGCCTAAAGGAACTGCCAAACAAGAGCTCAGCAGCCAATAGCCTTTACTCAAAGGGGTTGGGCAGGTTTGGGTTGACATGACCAGGGCTGGCTCGTGGAAAAATGGTTCATGGTGATAAATTTTGCCAGCAGAGCTGCCCAATCCTTTTCCCAGCAGCCTCGACTTTTTTCTTGCCTATCATACTCCTCCTCTGCCTCTGACCCTGTCAGTCAGGCGTTAACTGACCTCCCTGGGCCCGGCACTTTCTGTTGGCGCTTCCCGCCCATCTCCCCCTCCCCGGGAATGAGTAAGCAGGGTTTGGTTGGCTCCACTTCCTGCCTGTGGTTATTATAGCTGACTCACCAGGCCATCCTGGGTACACAGTTTGGAGTATTGATGCAATTCACTTCACATTAGATCATATTTCTCTCTGTCATTAAATATTCTTGGAAAACATGATTTTTAATGGCTGCAAACATTGCCAGGACCATCTGCTTGCTTGATGCTGGTGTTCAAGCTGGCAGAACCCCTGTGTCCTCCAGTTCTCTGATCCATGCAGTGGAGAACGGACACCCACATGTGGCCATTTGCTGGTATTCATCATCCACTAGGTCCCCGGCAAAGCTACTGCTTTGAGTTTACGCATTTAAATATCAAAACATGACAGCCACACACGCGCACACACACACACACACACACACACACACACACACACACACAAAAGCTCTACAACAAAACTTATTGTGCCCCTGAAGCCACCTGGCCAAAAAAGGATAAATTAACTTTCTTTTTCTCTTTTTTTTTTTACATTTTTTACAGGGGGGTTCTCACTCTGTCACCCAGGCTGGAGTGCAGTAGTGCAATCACAGCTCACTGTAACCTCAGATTCCTGGGCTCGATCAATTCTCCCACCTCAGTCTCCCAAGCAACTAGGACTACATGTGCATGCCACCACGCCTGGCTAATTTCTGTATTCTTTGTAGAGACAGGGTCTCATTATGTTGCCCAGGCTGGTCTCTAACTCCTGGCCTCAAGCAATCCTCCCACCTTGGCCTCCCAAAGTGCTGGGATTGTAGATGTGAGCCACTGTGCCCAGCCCAAATTAACTTTCTTTTCTACATGAATGGTGATAGATAGCCAGCATGCAGGCCCAAGAATGCAATATTAAAAAATCCTTAAAGCATACATATTTTGAAATAATTATGTTCACCACATATAAGATTCATTTAACAAGTACTAGATGCACAAAACACACAATAAAAAAGTACTAGATTTTTTTTATTTTTTATTTTTGGAGACAGTCTTTCTCTGTCGTCCAGGCTAGAGTGCCGTGGCATCAGCCTAGCTCACAGCAACCTCAAACTCCTGGGCTCAAGCGATCCTCCTGTCTCAGTCTCCAGGGTAGCTGGAACTACAGGCATGTGCTACCACACCCCACTAATTTTTTCTATTTTTAGTAGAGATAGGGTCTTGCTCTTGCTCAGGCTGGTCTTGAACTCCTGAGCTCAAGCAATCCTCCCACCTCAGCCTCCCAGAGTGCTAGGACTACAGGCATGAGCCACCACGCCCAGCCTAAAAAAGTACTAGAAATCTAAAGTATTTAAAATAAGTCACTTTTCTATACATTTGAATAGGTACTGCAATAATTATTATCACAAAGTTCTTCACCTCTTGGGAACTTGAGCTGGCAGGGGTGAGGGTGGATTTTTATAAATCCTCAGGGCAGTGGTCAAGTGGAGATCTTCTCTAACATTCCATCTTCAGGACTAAAGAAGAGAAAGGACACACTATTCTTCCTGGGTATGGAGTACACCATAAAGATTATGAGAAAGTCAAACAAAGATAGTAATAGCCTCATTTGCTGAGCATGCTGTGGGTCCCAGGCACTGCACAAAGCACTTTTATGGCAAACTATCATCACCCCATGGTGGCAGTATTTTTGGCCCAAAATGGCAAAGAGAAGACCATTTCACTTTATAATGCAAGAGCCCAGATTCAAGGGTCCGGAGCATCATGTATAGCCAGCAAACCATGTTCCAAAGCCAGGGTCCTTGAGGCCCTGTCCTCCACATGGGTGTCTCCAAGTCAAATGTATGAGAAATCAGGCCAGGCACAGTGGCTCACGCCTATAATCCTAGCACTCTGGGAGGCCAAGGAAGGAGAATGGCTTGAGCTCAGGAATTCAAGACCAGCCTGAGCAAAAGTGAGACCCCGTCTCTACCAAAAACAGAAAAAATTAGCTGGGCATCATGGCATGTGCCTATAGTCCCAGCTACTCAAGAAGCTCAGGGCAGGAGGATCGCTTGAGCCCAGGGATTTGAGGCTGCTGTGAGCTACAATGACACCACTGCACTCTACCAGGGCAATAGAGCAAGACTCTGTCTCAAAAAAAAAAAAAAGATATGAGAAATCAGCAAGCCTTTCCATTACTGGCTGTCCATGGAAGCTTTTGCTCATCTCAACAGTGTGCTCACCAATAAAACTGGACAGATGAAACAGGAAGCATTACAGTTTCCTTCTCCCTGATTGTTCTGTGGCAAACTGTGCTTCCAAAGGTGACCACAGAACTCCTCCCATCCCACAGGCTCTTCTGGTACCTTGTATTCCTCCACCAAGAGCTCGAATCTAATTCTCTACTTCCTGAATCTGGACAGGCTTGGCATTTGCTTGCAACCAAAAGAATGTAGCAAGTGTCCCACGTGAATTCCAAGGCTGGGTCATAAAAGGAGATGCAGTTTCCATCTTGGTAGTTGGAATCTTGAGCCTGAAGTAAGAAATTCGACCCTCACTCCCACCCTGAGGCCACTGTGCTGAGAGGAAGCCCAGGCCACATATAGGTGTTCTGGCCAACAGCCCCAACTGAAGTCCCAGCTGATGACCACCATCCACTGTCACAAGCACAAGCGAACCTTTGGAGGATTCCAGGCCTCAGCCCTTGGTCACCACACCAGCTGAGGCCCTGGACACTGTGGAGCAGAGACTGGCCGACGATGCCAATGCAACTCCTAAAATGTTATAACAAGGACATCAATGACACTCTCGTTAATGAGCGCTGTCACCTGTAAGAGTATTTGTGATTAGTCAGTGCCCAAGAAAACTTGTATTTCCCTGAAATCTTACAGCTCCTACATGACAGACCCTTGATGAAAATAAGGACTAAATGACACAAAACTTGCAAAGTTCACAGCTCTGTGGAAAAGCTGGACTAGAGAATGTGGTTGGTGCCAGAGGGCAAACAGGAGGCTCCTGGCATCACCTCTAAGTCCAGGTCTTGGAACTGCCAGAGGGGAGAATTGGATCTGCTAAGTCCCGTTGGTAGCTCATAGTCCAGCAGATGGTGGGCAAGAAATGGGCTATTAAAGAGACTGGTTCTAGCCCAGATGTGCTTCCCCCGAAAGAAAACTGAGAAAAGAGCCCTGGCTCTTTCCAGCGTGAGATGCACGGTGGCGTGCACATGGGTGGGAAACAGAGACGGAGACAGGGAGTTGCTGAAAATAACATGGCAGCCACCACCCATCCTAAACAAGGCCAACGCACCTCACCACTCTCCCTGTCAGAAAAGACTCAACTCCTCCCTGGGGGCAGGTCAACATAGTGGGTGGAGAAAAACACAGTCTTCACCCGAACACTCCCCCTCCAGGAGAAGGGAGAGGAAGTCTCCTCCCCTCAATGTGGGCTTGAGAACAGAGGAAGAAAATCCCGCCAACACCATACAAAGGGTTGTAGGTACAGTTGGTCCACACTTCTCTCCCACGCACTTGAGTTTTCATGGCTCTCCGTCTCCTCAAAGAGTGAGCTCACCAATTCTCTGGAAGGGAAACCCCAAATAATGAGGGCCTCCCACGTGTCCACAACTGGATCCCTCCTGACTGCTCGGAGAGGAAGCTCTGGGCTTGAGCTCACCGGGCTCCTTTCTCACACTTGAAGAAAGACAATCGGAGGACAGGCAGGGCCGGCTCACCTCCCCTCCGGCCACATGCTGCTTGGCATGAAGTGAGAACTCGTTCTGGTGAAGTACTGGCTATGGGGGAGGGAAAGGCCAGGGTCATTCGATGCCAGGGGAGAGCAAAGGGGACTCACTGCCCGTCACTAGGAGAGGGGACAACGGAACACACACAGAAAAGCTCGTCCAGACACACCATCCACGGAAGCTGGTAGACAGCAGAGGAAGGACCACCAGGCTGCTTTGTGGGGGTGCCCCTCCTCCTGGTCCCTGTCCCGGACACCAGCCCTCCATGCTCTGTGTCCAAGTCAGGCAGGAAGATGCGACTGGGCAGGTGAGTGGCGAGCATGCTGGGGCAATTGTATTCCTGGAGCTCTTGCCCCAGAAAAACAAAAACCAGGGACTGCATTATAAAATAAAAAGAACAAATGCCCCTCTTCTGTTGACAGTTTCTGAAGGCCCCTGTGCCCTCCACCCGCATTTCCCTAAGCGCACCTTCAGGCTCCAGCCAGGTCCTGCTTGGACGCCTCGTCTCATCTGTTACCAGCTACAGATACATCCTTGAGAGGCACAGTTCCCTGTACACAGTGGGTGCTCTACCAATGTTAGTCAAATCAAGGGAAACCTTGGGCATGCCCATGTGGATTTTAAGACCCTGCCCCATTCTGACCCTGAGCCTCCACATCCCAGGGTCATCATGGTCCCTGCCTGCACACCTGCACACAAACACCTCCAGGCGTCCATAGGCTGAGCAGGGCCAACTCTGCCTTGGTGAGTGCAACCAGCAGGGTGGACGTCCCCCAGCCAGCCTCATCCAGCCCTCAGAAGCTGTCCCATGCAGGAGCCCTGAGCCCTTCACACAGGGGCTCATGACAGCCCCATCACAGGGGAATTAGCACACCTGCCCTCTTGTCCCCAGGGCTCTGCAGAGCACAGCACCCCCCAGGTGTGGGGATTGCAGGGACCAAAATAATCTCTCATCGGCCTCAAGGGCAGCTCGCTCCTAGCACTGGGCCTCATCCTGGTGAAGCTTCACCCTCCTGGCAAGGATGTGCTGGAGACACCATCACATTAGCCACGAACCAACTTGCTTTATCATTTACAACATCTGGCTTCACCCACAGGGCTCAGGGCTCATCTGCAGCCACGGTTAGGAGCCCCATGTGCCCCAGCTCCAAATTCTGCTTCATGCAGGCAGTCCCTGCCCAGTGAGGGTGGGCCAAGGGCCCATGAGCCCCCGGTCCAAGGTACATATGGGAATAGATGGTAAAAAGGGGCCCTTGACCAGTGATGCACCGACAGGCTTCCCACCCTAGACTGCCTCTTCTTCCCCAAAACAAGAAAGCAGACTTGTTCGACAGACGAAGTGTCTGCTGTGTGGGGGGCATGTTCAGAGCACCAGGGCTACAGCAAAGAAAGAGCAAAAACTACTGGCAGCTGCGGCGTTCGCCCAGCCTTGCACCTGGCGCCTGCTGGAGAGCAGCTGGCTGCAGCGCGGTGGTCGCATCAGAAATGACTTCTGCCACATTCATCTCTGGCAACCCCAGCGTCTGACTCACCCAGCCACCCTGATCCTTCCCTGCCAGGGGCAGTGGCCTGACAAGGCCACGAATCTTTGGAGCTCCCAGCCGTGGCAGAGAGAGCCCAAGCAGCCCATGGTTTTCAGGGGTCCTCACAGCCTTGGGATCTGGCTTGGTGGCAGGGCATGGGGGAGGCTGTACCCTGAGCCATCACTATTCTGTATTCCAACCGCCTGTGCTCCAAGCCACAGAATAAAGCCCCAAGCCCACAGAACTCTGAGTCTCCAGGACACAGACATAAGCTGTGACGCAGGTACAATGCCAATGGGGCGAAGGAAGACTTTTGGGTCACCTTTAACTCCTGGTTAAAAAAAAAAAAAAGCAATCTCCTGGTCTGTGTTTTTCTGACAAATCCCAGCCACGTCCCGGCCTGAGGCCCAGGGCCCAAGTCATCTCCCTTCCCTTTCAGACCTGAGCAAAAGAGAGCAGACTCGTTTTGCATCAGATGCTCATTTCTGAAAGTCTTTGCAGGAAAGCCTGAAACGCATACTTTCAAGCCTGAGGACCTGAGGGAAGCCGCTGGCCCTGCAGCTGGGGATGCAGGTGTCCTTGCCAGCCTCTCAGCGCTGGCACCCGGGAGTGCACGCATCAATGTTAGCAGAACGGGAAAGGTGCAGCGTGCGGCTGCGGCTGCGTGGCCGAGTGGAAAGAAAGCCATCCAGGCAGCGACAGAATCCAGGTGAGAGCTGTCGGGTCATCCGGGCCACGTGCATAAAAGCAAAGCCAAGGTCTGAGCTTTGCCTCCAGAGGGGTCTGGGCGGGCACTGCGAGCTGCCCGATAGGGGAGCAATTCAAACTAATGGATCAATTGATTGACTCCAGGCTCCATTGAAAACCACAAAAACCAGGCTCAGTATTTGTGCCAGGGACACCCTGTGTCTCTCATGGGACTCGCTTCCGGCTTCCTCAAGGGTTTGCTGGATGCTCCTTATTTCCAGTTGTGTATTCAGTGTTACCAAACTGGGGCGGCCTCCTGACTACAGTAAGGTGCTAGGAGCAGGGCAGCACTGTTTCAAACAGACACCCAAACACCTGTTTTTCTTGTTAAGTAAAAACAAGTTGACAGTCACAGCAAAACCATGAAAGAAAACCACAAGTGACCTAAGGATTTCTGACTCACCCCCAGCCTGGGTACTTTGTGACATTCCACCAAAAGCCATCAGCCACCTGCAGCGGCTGAGAACTGCTGATCAGCAGTCCTTTTGTCTCCCTAACCCAGGGTAATTACCCATGTGTGCCCTGCCCCCAGATGGCTCCCGCTGTGAGAAAAAAAAAAAAGAACAGAAAAAAAAAACCAAAACCACCTTCCCCCTAAGCCCAAGTGACTAAGGAAAGCTGGCAGGGACCCTCCCTCAGACCATAATTGTGGGAAAGCTCTTGCAAAACAGTTTTCTCTGCAAGATAAATGTGTCTGTTGCCAGCAACCAAGTGCCACACCCGAGAGAAAGAGTGAGAGGTTTCCTTTAAGAAACTTCCAGAAAACACCAGGAACGGGTGCTCCTCTGCGCACTGGGAGTAACTGTGAGGAATTTACACACTGAGAAAGATTTTTCTGTTCTTAGTACGACATCTGCACTATTCTAGAAACCAGTGTTTCGAAGCCCCAGCACAGGCCCGGACTTGGGAACCGCCTTTGGGTAGAGGGTCCGCCATCGCCAGGCACTAGCTGAAGCCCTTTCGCTGCTTGGTCGATAACTGCCACAAGCAAGATGTCCAAGAAAGCACAGGAGCGGGCCAGGCGGCACAGCCATTCTGGAAGAGGCGATGGGTGCGAAAGTTGCCACACTCTGTGTCACACAGCTCAGGTCTCACGGTCACACCTGGTGGGAAGTGGGAGGGGCCGCAAGCCAGAGGCCACCTTCCACTGGTCGAACTGCATATGGATGGCAGTAGGCTATGAGTTGCCTGTCCCCAGACGCTGCCCACTATGGCTGCCCTGTAGGGGACTGGGGCCCTCTGACCCAGGGCAGGAAAGGGCTCAGACCCCCTCCTCTGCCCCCAATGCCTTTGGGCCTCCAGAACCTTCATTCACCTGCACTGCTGTGTCCCGCATCTGGCTGGGCTCCCTGTGAGTCCCCAGCCTGCCCAGGAACACCTTTGTTCCCTAAACGCTGACCGATGGGTGCAATGTTCAGGGCCTCGCTGCCAAGGCAGCAGCTAGGAACTCAAAAACACACAAAGGACAGGAGCGTGAAGGGGCTGCCCCCGGCACCAGGGCGAGGGCAGGGTTCCCAGCCTCGTGTGCAGGAACTGCCCCTGGTGTGAGCACCACCCAAAGGCACATGAAAACCCCTCTCTGCTCAAGGAAAAATATCTCCTTCAGAGGCCCATCCCCCATACCGAAAATCCCCCATCAGGATCGCCCTCGGTGATTCCAGGTTGTGGACGCTGCTCGTTCTGTGGGAAGGTAACATTCACCCAGCACCTTCTAAGCTTTTCACTGCACTTCCATTATGTGATGTTTCAGTAAATGACCACAACCACTTAAGAGGTGGGCAATTCTATTGGTCCATTATATAGTGAAGAACACGAAGCTGAGTGAGGTTGAGTAATGTTTGCAGGGCCACCTGGAGCCCAGTTCAACTTCATGGACACCAGACACATCAGCCCATCGCCCTGCAGTGTCACCCGCCTAGCGCAGCAGAACAAACTGTTTCTCATGGTCCTGCTGGCACCAGGAGAGGCCAGAGCCCTGGGGGGAGAAAGCATCTGAAGGGCCTAATGCATGGCCCTCTGCCCCAGGGTGGTCCCAGGCACTCAGGCATCTTGGGAGAAGGTGGAGGTGGGTGGTCCAAAGGGTGTTTTGTCCCCTGGAAGGTATTCTTTGGGCAACATCCATCACTTCATTTTAGCATCACAAACATTGGCTCGTGTATGGCTGGCTGCAAGCATCGTGTTTTTAGCTAAGACATTTCTACAGTCTTTTTTTATGGTCATTTACAAGAAACAGACCTAAATTTGAGAATTGTAACGTTCTGCTTCTCTGGTGCTCAAAATTGACATCACTCATGAGGCTCTAAACTCAGCAGGAAAAAAAGCCTCTGGATCTGAAGAGAAAAATCACGTCAGACAGCCAACACTCCTTCTCGAGACACCCTAAGGACTGCCTTCTCAGTGTCTGTGTGCTTAGAATGATGTGTAGAGCGACAGTTTTGACGTTCCTCAGAGGGAATGTGCAGCCCGGACCTGGGCGTGCTCAGGACACTCTGGCGAGAACAGCGAGAAGGGACAGCGGCGGGACCCAGGGGGCTGCACGCCTGCTGCACGTGACTGCTCCTCACAGCTTGGGCGACAGGCACTGCACCATAACTGCTGCTCCCACCAGGTCTGACACAAGGCACATTCTCAATATTCATTCATTTCCTTCCCCTTTTTTGGCCAAGAGTTCTGTAAGTGACAAGTCAAATCTTGATCACTCTCTTACCCCAGCAATCACAGGAAGAACGTGAAATGCAAAAATGGACCCTTCTCACCCCCACCGCCCCCAGCTGAAGTTGTTTACCTGTGCTGCCTGCCTCAGGCTTCTATCTTTGGAAGAACCATTCTGGAAAGCGCTTTGGCAATCTGGGTTAACAACCTTTATAAAGGAGTTCATATGGCAATAACCCTTCTGGCAAACCATTAGAAGGGAGTCAGAAACTTGGACTTACTTGCAAAGATGCTTATTTAAGCTTTTTTTTTTTTAAGCTTTATATTATAAACAGTTGTAAGAACCTGGCAACAGTATGTTTGTCCCACAATATGGGAATGGTTAAATAATGGTGGTACATCCATAAAATGGAATATACTGCAGCAATAATTTCAAGATGGTGTTTTTCAAGACTATTTAATGATGCAGAAACATAGTTATGGTACAATGTCCAGTGGAAAGCTATGGTACAAAACTTATACCCAATGAATTCCAAAACAACCATAAAATTACACGTGTGTACGTAGACATAGAACTGGAAAGAAATATAACAAAATGTCAAAAGTGGGTATTTCTGCTGAGATTATGGTTCATTTTTATTTTCTTCTTTCTCCTTTATTTTTTTCTATATGTTACCTTGATAATTTTTAAAAGCTACTAAAAAGAAATTTCCACCAAAAATTGCAAGAAAAAAAATTCCCATAGTTAATGGTACAAGTTTGGATTGATTGGAATTTCTCCTTAAACACTGCTGTAGGAATCAGAGCCCCTGCCCTGGGAGTCGAGCCTGGTGCACGGTGCCAGCCTCCTATCCCTGTCCCCAAGAGCAAAATGGGTCAGGGGCCAGGGGTGAGAAGCAAAGGATTACAATAATGCCTGAAACTCAAAACAAAATGTTAACACACCTGACTTAGAAGATCCAGCTCTTCATTGTGCCTTTGGGAAATTTTTAAAACCCTGTAATGGGCCACAGGAAAAGGTTACACCACTACTCTGTTTACATTGAGAGATTTAAAACAAAGAAAAGGTGTCAAGTATAAGCTGCAGGATACATGCAATTGCTAAAAATGCTCATCCACCCAGTGTGGAACATGAGGAAGGTGACAGCTTTGTCTCCCCCAAGACAGCTCTGCTCACCTGGAGTGCCGTGGCGGGTCTGAAGCCCCATAGCTGCAGCAGAGAGGAGGGGCGGGACTGGTCAGTGTGTCCCAGCTGGAGGCAGCAAGCAGGACAGGCAGGTGTGTCTTCCCTGGTGAGGGGCCGGGCCACACTGAAGACCTGTCCCTAAGGTGGCTGCATTCAACTCTGCATGATCATCCACACACCCCTAAAGTCCTCCCATCTGGCTTCCTCCTCTGCCCCTTTATGTGTTTAGGTACTAAAACTTGCTTCTCCTAAACAGGTCAAAGAATCTGGCTTCACGCATGCCCCCAATATACAGACAAAGAAGTGCAAGGAAAGCCCTGTCCCTGATGCAAAAGTCCCCAGGAAGGGTGTTCTGCACCCCTCACGCCTGAGCCCCTGGAAGTAGGGAACATGGCTTCACGTGGCCAGGCTGGGAGTCAGCCCAAGTCCACGGCAGATGTGCCCCCAGGAGGGGGCAGAGTTCCAGTCAGCCTCGAGTCTTCAGTCCACAGAGTCAGCCAGGCCACCGAGGCACAGGGAGTCCTGAAGGAGGGCCACTCAGAGCTCCGGCCACTGCCAAGACAGTGGGAAGGACTCCTTCCCTCTTCTCCTCTATGGGCTGCAGGGCCTGTAAGATATGTCTCTGATCACTGCCTTTCTAGACTTGGGCTTGGAGACAATTAAACCACATCACGAGTGAAGACTTTGAAGGGTGAAGAAGCTGTGTAAATGCAAGTTATTTTGATACTTTTTTAAAATAACTTCTTTCACACCACATAATGTAATAAGCCTTGGGATGTAGTCACTGGTGACATCAGCTAAGAGTCTGGTGCTTCCTGCTCCAAGCTGAAGAAGCCAGGTGGGTGGGAAGGAATAATTCTGCCCCCTTCTGTTGCCGGCTGTGTGCTCAGCTGAGCCTAGCTCCACTAAAAGCATAACTGTGGGCAGGGGGTTCAGAGGCTGGGAGTCAGCTGGGCTAAGGGCAGCAGCTCAGAGGAGAGGCCAGGGCTGGCTGTGGCCCTGGGGACTTCTGGGGCATGCACTGGGCAACAGGGGACACTGCCGACATGCTGTCCTGTGCTCCACACCCACAGGGAACCTGCAACAACCTCAGTGGCTTTATGATGAAGTTTGGGTTTTGGACAGGAGCTTTTCTGGAAGCCACGCTCGGGAAGCTGGAAAGCTCTGCTGCCCGAGGCTTTCCCTCCTAAAGCAGGTCTGAGCAGAGGCTGTTCAGGCCAAGGTCAGTGGTGTGTGCTCTGCCGGCAACAATGTTCACATCACGGGGTTTGAGAGCAGTATTTCCCGAAATGTATCCCCCCATCATCACCATCACCGTCACCACAAAAAGGGGGTTGTGGTCAGAAAGCAAGGGAAACGCTTGCTGGACACCACACAGTTCTCTTCCTGCAGGTATTTTCAGAGTCTGTAATACGCTGTCGAATTTGTAATTGAGAGGACGTGGAAGACCAGTATTTCCCAGGCATACTTGACCCTGGACCCTTCTCGGTGAAACATCCACTAGTTATTATTAATAATACTATTCTTAGTTTTAGAGAAGAAAGTGAAGCCAAAAGGTGAAGGAATTTGCCTGAGGTCACAGGACCTGTTTTCTCAAAGTCAGACGCAGCAGCCCCAGACCTCTGTCTACTCCTCCTCAGACTCACCTGGGTCTGGGTGTCCCCCCACCCCAGGTAACCTCCCAATACCGCGACCATGTTCCCACTCAGTGAGGCCTCCCCGCCACATCACCCCAAACTGAACACTCCTGAAGGTCCGTGCTGTAGCTGAGCCTTGGCCGTGTGTCCCAGTGCCAAACATACATACTGATCATGCATTGCTTGGAACCACTACACCAAGGCTCACCTCAGCATTGATTTAGGTGATGGTTCAATCCATCAGGGAGCTGGCAGAACAGGAGAATCCAACCGAAACAGTGGACTTGGAAATCCCTTCTGACTCCCATCTCAAAAAACCCTCCCTTGCTCGCCTGCCTTGGCTCACAGCCAGACTCCAGCAGGCACCCACTGGGGATGTGGATGAACACCCTCCTGTCCAGGACCGAGGGCAAGCCCTGGCAGAGAGAGTCTTGTTTCGCACCCTCACAAGACAGCTGGTTAGTGTGAACTTTTTTTTTTTTTTTAGTAGAGACAGGGTCTCACTCTTGCTGAGGCTGGTCTCGAACTCCTGACTTCAAGCGATCCTCCCCACTCGGCCTCCCAGAGTGCTAGGATTACAGGCCTGAGCGACCATGTCCAACCAAGTGTGAACTTTAAAAAAAAAAAACTCATCTGGATACAATTAAAGTCTCACGTGGCCTCTCCCCTCCGCCATCACTCCTCTCTGTTAGCTAGAACAGAAACAAAAGGAGCCATGATCTTTTCTCGTTGGACAGAAATAAACTTCCAGGCTCCTTGCTGCTTCCGTGATGGCCCTTGAACTGAGGATCACTGGCCACTAAGATGATGAGCACAGGAGGAGGGAAAAGGGTCCACAGGATTGCTAGCCTGAAGTCAAGGCCATGGCAATAGGAGAGGAGGAGAGACAGGGCCAAGAAGAGCTCACCACCCAAGATGCTCAGGCGTGACATGCAACGTCAGAGTTCCCCACCCTCCACTGGAGGCTGTGTAGGGGAGACCAGGATGCCCTGAGAATGCCAGAGCCCCACTAGTCCCACCAGTGCCCCAGTGTGGGGTGTCAATGCTGTCCTCTGTAAGGGCCGGGAAGTGAGGAAGGTTGGTGCCCCCTTGCAGGAGGATGCTCTCCTGCCCCTCCCAGGCTTAAGTGCCTTTCCTCAATCCCACCACAGATAGAAGTCCTGAGCTGATGTGTCCAGCGGCCCTTGCTGTGCCATTTGCTGTGGGCACTGCACAGGCAGTGAGAGCCGCCGTAGCCTTCACTCCCCATACTCTCAGGGCTCTGCTCGTTAATAGGTAGTCAATACAACTCCCGCCAAACACTTGCCACTGTTTGAAACACAAGCAAGTGTTAGAACAAGGTATTAATATGAGGGAGGTACTATTACGATCCCCATTTTAGAGATGAGAAAACTGAGGCTTGGAAAATTTACATTACTTACCCACGGACAGCCAGTATAGGCAGGCTTCAAACCCTGGCGGTTCAGCTACTGAGCTGGGGTTCCTAACCACACAGCATTCTGTCTCTCAAGACATGTGTGTTGAATAATCCATCAAAGCCATCAATCAAGGTTTGTTAGAGTAACAATTTCTTACCTAATATTACACTAAAAGTATGTCCCCAGGGTTGGGAAGGGGAAGAGGTAGGCAAGAAATGACAAAGCAGTGCCGATGAGTAGTATGATGCCAGTCATGTACCAGCATAGGCAAAGCTCACCTGGCACTGGTGTACTGAGAGCCAAGCAGAGGGCTGCTAGAGCAAGCAGGGGGGCTCTGAGGGGCTGGGTTCCAACTGATGCTGACTGCCTTGCCCTTTCCTTTGTTGGAATTATTTTAATTTCCAGTGAGCATGATTTGCTTTTACAAAAACCTTTTGAAAAGGTCAGGGTTTAATCCCTCTCATCAGGGGTTTACCACCAAGTTGGGGCAATGTGCCAAGAGCTAATGAAAGGGAAAAGGTAAAAATCTTCGGCCAGCGGGAGGGAAGGAAGCCCCCTGGCTCGGGGCTTGGGGCGGATCCCACGGAGCAGGTGAGGCCCGAGCACCGGGTGTGGGCAGGGTTTGCACGGGAAGGGGCTGGAGGTGGGACCGCGCCAGCTGAGTTCAAGAGGTTTCAGAGTGTTTCCGAAAGGTAAGTTAAGAGGAAAGCTGGTTTTGGTGTGTTGTTGTTTTTGCCGAACTAAAAATGTGCAAAATGATGCAAAATAGCACATCACTCTCCATTTCTTTTCTCGACTGCTAGAAAACTACACACCGCACGCCCAGAATGTTTTCTTGGAAGGTCCGGTGTGGTAAAAGGGGCGAGGCCAGGCCCGGCTGAGCCGTGGGAGAAGCAGGGCGCACACACGACCCCCACAGAACCGAAACACCGCAGGGGAGGTTCTGGGAACGAAAACCACAGGTGAGTCAGCGCAGGGGGAAAACATGTGGACACGGCCTTCATCCCACTCTCAACACTTGAAAAGAACTTTCCAGGGAAAGGAGAAGCTCACCACCCCAGGTGGGATGGCAGTGGCCCAGGTCACATGAGCCCTGAACAAGTCCTGACACAGCCCTCTGGCTGCCACCGCCCCCCGCACCCCGCAGGGCTGACGAGGTCGAGCAAACCTCTCCCCAGGAGGAGCACGAGCCTCGGGCCTGCCCCGCTCAGGACTCTGAATGCCTGGCCCTGCGTGTAGACCGTGTGCAGAAATAAGGCCCAGCCAGCAGCCACGGTCACTCACCGAGAAGCGACCGCCGAATTAGTGAACAAGTGTCCCAGCACGGCGCGTCTGCCATCGCCGCGTGTAATGAGAAGTTTGCTGGTTCATTGGACTCAGCTCCCTAATAGCAAGATATATACCTCCAAATCCTAAAGGAAGACTCTGTGTACAGCGATGTGGGGCTCGGTGGGGCAGGCAACACTGAGAGACAGCTTTACCAGAGAAGTAGGTCTGACCTGCACGCCTCTCTGGTGCCAAACACGAATGAGAGCTGACTCCCGAGTGCGGCTCCTGTGCCCGGCACTGAGCTCGCTCTGTGAGAAGATCTCGCTTCATCCTCAGGGACCGCGTGCATATCTACGACGTCTGTGACGCGACAGCAGCTAGGCAAGAGAGAGAAGGCAGGAAAAGGAGAGGTGAAGGGGTGGCAAGGGCAGAGCAGACATCACCTCCCGCCGTCTGGTCCCAGCTGCGATTTGCCCAGTGCAAGCTCACTGGCTGCCACCTGCAGGTGTGGAAGGTTTAGCAGCTGCAAGTGGTGTGTGTTAGGAAACGCCTGGGCATGCGGGAGCCCCAGCTGTGATCTTGGCTCCTGCATCCGTGGGCGGTCTCCTGGAGTCCTGCCGGCAGCAGGCACCTGCAGCCCCCACCGCCTTCACCCTGAGCACTAAACCAGTCCTGCTTTCTCCTGTTGCGGGTTCATGGCTCCGTGTCTCTGGGTGAAGGAGGGCAGAACTCATTGCTTAAGGATCAGGCACTTCCCTAAGGTACAAGCTCCCAACCCAGGTCGGTGGGCTCTAAGATGTCCTGCAAGCAATACCAGTGCATGTTCATCGGTGGCAGATCCATGGCTTTTGTTGGGTTCTCAGAGGCCACTCCTGGTTTGGTGGATGACTCTGGGAGAAGCAGAGATGCCTCAACAAACTTCCTCTGGCTCCTCAATGAGACCCAGGACGGCAGCCACAGTCTCAGTGAAAACTGAGTATCATGTCAGCAGCTGTGCGCCTGGTGTTTCCAGCAGGAGTTAAGGTAGAGTGGCCTTCCCAGACACCAGAGGCCAGAGGCCAGGGTCTGGAAGGCACTCCACCAGGGAACTTGGCCACCCGGAGCCAGCTACCTACTTTCTCTTTATTCTTTTCTTTTTTCTAGAGACAGGATCCTGCTCTGTCGCCCAGGCTGGAATGCAGTGGCAAGATCGTAGCTCACTGCAGCCTGGAACTCCTGGCCTCAAGCTGCCCTCCCACCTTGGCCTCCCAAAATGCTGGGATTACAGGCGTGAGCCACTACTCCCAGCTCTTCTTTATTCTCGCACTATTGTTTTCTATTTATAAATTTATGAAGTGGTCAGGTAATAGATAAGTCCTTACTCAGGTGAACCATACAAAAGTCTATCAGCTGTGTGGGGTTATGTGCACACCCACGATTGTGCTGTCCTGTTATTCCAGTGTTTCTGGGAGAGGCCCAGCTCACCCTGCAGTCCGAGCTGCCCAAAGACTGGGACATCGGCCAAGGAAGGTGGGAGCCAGGCAGCACAGCCTGGGGAGGCCGGGGAGGGCCCCATGGTGGAGACCATGCAGTTGTGATCAGAGCAGCCGAGGAGGAGGGTGCTGAGAATGCGCCCAGGTCCAGGCCCTGCACTGCGGAGCCCAGCCAGGATGCTGAATCTCTGCCTCCTTCACCCACTTATGTGTCTTAGGAATTAATTACCCGATCGCTCCGGGCAGAACGCAGGAGCTTGCAGAAGGCCCCAGGCGATGCGTGGAGGCCTGCAGAGCAAGAGAAGCAGCTTTGATGCTAAGTAACAGAGCAGTCCTCAGAGGACAGATCGTGATGTTTTAACATTTCCCACAGCTCTGCCTGCATCTGAAGCTCCCAGTCCTCCGACAGAAGACCTTGCTTGTGATGAGTCTATCAATTGATAACAGTTCAGTGGTGAAACTACTTCAAGAGAACTTTTACATTCAGGACAGTCTTACACCAATTGAGTAACTTGTTTTTTTAAAAAAAAAATCCAAGTGTATGAGAATGAGGCAATGAGCAGCTGAAAACAAAGGAAGCTTATCATGAAAAAAGCATCAAAAAAGAAATAGGGAAAAATCAAAAGCATCGTAACACTCCTCTAATGTTCTTTGAGGTTCTATTCTTCCAGACACTTTTCCCTGAATTGTGGGAAATGTCTTCCAAAATTTCTTCACTAAAATAGGAGAATGGTTTTGTGAAATTGAAGCTTGATTGAGAATGGACAATAGTAAAGCCCATGATAATGAAAGAAATTAGCAAATATCCACAGCTGGAGTAAGGAGTTAGAGCTCAGTGGTTAGGGCCAGAGGCTACAAAGAAAACTTGAAATTTTGAGAATATGTGCCCTCCTCATGTCAGATTCAACAGACGTTAGTGTAGAATTGGGTTTTTGTTTTCTGAGGTATTTCAGATGGAAAGGAGAATACATATTGTATGCATTATGTGACAAATCATGTTTTCAAAAATATCTGAAATTTCTGGGGGAGAAAAACCTATAGAGCAAAGATTCAAAGTCCTCCTTTACTCCCCATCTCTGTCGATGGTTTGGTGTGCGACCTTCCGGAACCTTATATACCTGTCTACATCTGCAATAAAAATCTGCGACATATATCATTCCACAACTTGCATTCTTTAACAATCTGTCATAAAGACCTTTTGATAAAGAGCTTTTTCAGTAGCACACAAAGGATACCATGTCAGTAGCCAGGCCTTTTAAATGCAGGCTGCCTCCACTGAGTCACTTGCCCGGAACCCTGGGAGGGACCCACATCTGCAGGTGACTGGGAGGTGGGCAGACGCACCTGAGAACTGGGGCTGAGTTTCAGTTCAGAAATGATCCAGGCAGAGGGGGTCTCCTGGGGAGACCCCAGCTTTGTGTATCCCACGGAGACAGCAGCATGAGCAAGCCCCCACCCACGGAGCTCTCACAATTGGCAGCCGCTCCCCCACCCACGGCTCTTTCACAGTGGAAAGCCCTTGGCCCTTGCAGCTCACACTGCTCTGAATTCTGCACAAGGCTTTGTCATGACTCTGCCCCGGAAGTGTTTTTCAAGAAGACTGTGATGGTGTCACTCACAAAATCCAGAATCAGTTGAGGCAAGAGAGGCAGGGCTGGCTTTCTAAGGCCATTGTGCATGACCAAAAAACTCAAACCACCCTCCTCCCCACCAGATTATAGCTCCCCACTGATTTCCAACACACACGTCTTTGCATGAGGGTCTGTGTCCCCTTCATGCCCCTTCTTTTTGTTCCTGGCACGTCTACCTCTGGCCATTCCCCCAGAGGAGTCACCCTGGGACTGCTCCGCCACTGAGTTCTTGCCCAACCTGGGATCACTACCAACTTGGGAACAAGTTATTCCTTCCAAACACAGAGAGAGAAAAACTACCGAGACACCAGGAACTGCCTTACTCACTGAATCCACAGTTTCCAGAAAAGAGCCTCATGAGACTCACTCATAAAATATTCAGCTTCATGGATTGTTGGATGGATGAGTAGAGGGGCAAGCACAGGAAACTAGGCAGGGGAGAAGAATGCACTAGAATAAGGTCAAAGAACGTTCCCTGGTTCACAATGCTGTTTGGATAGAATGATCTGGCTGGCTAGCAATGTCACCAAGCACTCCACCTCCAGTAGTGACCACTTCCAAACGGTCAAGCCACTCGGCGTCCAGATGGATGCGCAAGACCGGGCTTTACTTCACAGACGGCCGTGTGGTCCACAGGGACAGGCACTCGGAACCAGTCGCCACCCCCACTCCAGACTGTCCAGCCAGGCCCCTGTGGTCACACTCTCACGGATGACGGGGAAAAACTCTTCTTCTGTTCCCTGTGACCCCCTCTCCCCACTTTGGTGTGGTTGGGGGAGAGAGGGGGCCCTCACTGTGGTCTGGCCTCCGGGTAGAGTAACCACAAGACAAGCATACTGCCAAAATTAAACTCACCATAGCAGAGTTCCTGTGTGCTCTGATGCTAAAAGGGCTTCTTTGTAGCATCGAGTCGTATTTCAAAAATATCCTCCTCCGTATGTGTGCGTGTGTGTGTGTGTGTGTGTGTGTGTGTGTGTGTGTGTGTGTTATGGATACACACATACAGGCCCCAGGCAAGAGTGAAGAAGGGGAGAGAAACCAGTCCCACTGCACTTACTGCACTATGTGTAAATTTTCAAAATCCATTTGTGATTAATACAAGAAGCTCTATCCTACCTGAACAGGTAAGATGTTGTAGCTATTTCAGAATAGCAGCCCCATCGCCATCTCCATTAGGATATTTTCCACCGAGCTGAGTCAATAATGTAAACGAGCAACACTGGATATTATGTTAAAACACTGGATATTGCTCCTAGTGAAAAAACTTGTAAAAAGGAGCATTTTAAAGGAGACTCAGGAGGCAAATACCTTTACAAGTTGCAAAACTGAGAAAGAGAAAGGCATCAACACAAAGCAGCAGGTTCCGTGATGCCCCCTTATTTCAGGACAGACCCGTGCTAGGCTCGGCGTAGGTCTGTGAACTTACAGAGTAACCCCAACCCGCCCCCCCCAGTCCAGCTGTCTCAGCTCAGCCACACGCCGTCCCCACCAGCAACATCAATCAGCACCTCCCCAAACTTCACTTGGAGCACTGACTTCTTTCGTAGTCCAGCTCTGTAGCTTGAGAGCTGTGGAACCTTAAAGCTTACTGACCTACAGTATAACCCAAAACACCCTCCATTTAATTTTTCTTACAGATATTTTTAATGTTTGGTTAATTGTGCTTAAACAAGAACCACTTTTAAAGGTCCTTAAAACAGAAAGCTGTTTCAACCCGAGGAAATGCAAAATGAGGCAATTTCTGGAATGCTGCACCTACTCTCCTCCCCCCACCCATCTCAAAAATCGAAGGACAACCTAGTGATGTGGCCCCATGACCAAAGCACCTGTGGATTTCTGTCACCCGGAATAATGGTACTACACAAAGAATTCCCTCCAGTATGACACTGAAAGGACATAGCATCATCCTTCATGCTTATTTCCAATTTTGGATAACACTCGTCCACTTTTTTCTTTCTCCTGTTTGTCTTCACATCTCTAAGAGGTAGCCAAGGAGGTAAGTTTTCCGCATTGGCTCTAAAGGAAAAATTAAGCCCCACAGGGATAAGCAGTTATTTGCAGTCTCAGTGCAAATTGCAGCAAAGCTGGGGCTGGAGCAGAATCGGGTGACTCCAGGGAAGACAAGGGCGCGTAGACTCCAGGTAAACCAGGCCTCCGCATCGCACCGCACGGCAACGTCTGCTCTGCTTAAGACCAGCACTGACACATCCTGATTTCCCAACCAGCACCCCGGCCCCACCAACAAACCTCAAGGTCTAGTGCAGAGCCCCCAGACAAACGTGGGAATGTGTCCTTGCAGGGCATATTCCTGATCTTAATAGGAGACTTGGCAGAGTACAGGACATGTTGCTGGGTCACATTTGCAAAGTTTTTAAAGACAATTTATTAAGAGAAAACAGGAAGTGGATAAGCAGAGAGAAACACTGGTCTAACTTGAATTGGCAGAGTTAGTATTTTCTCCCCACCTTTTGGGTAGTTCTCCATGAGAAATGCATGCTAAAAAGTAGGAATTGGGAAAAAAGTAGATTATACCTTTTGCAAATATTCTGACATTTGACATCATTTTGCAAGTTTAGGTTTATATAGCCAGTGTTTGAGACGTTTTATCTCCACTGCTAAAGCATCATTTTCAAAATATTAGGAGCTTGGCATTCATACTCTCATAAATGTACCAAGGACACTTATGAACTCCTTCATGCGGGAACCAGCAGGATGTTAAAGCTGATGCTCAGAGCATTTGAGGAACAGAGATGTATATAGTAGGTTGGGGGAAGAATGCTGAAATGAGTTTGCTAAGTTACATCCCAAACTGGTTAATGTTTTATGGCACAAAAAACAATCATAATATTTGAGTAATCTTTCCAACCAGACAGAAATTATTTGCACCTTTACTGGACAAAAACTATATCCAATTTATCGTCTACAAGTTGACACCTAGCGTCAGATAAGCCTGTGTCCTAATTACGAGTAAACAGTATGTGAAACAAAGTTACATTCCCTAAGATTTAAGCAATCCTTGAGTGGAACTACTAGGCAGCACTCCTAGACATGGAGTCATCCTTTTTCCTTATTTTCATGTTTTGCATAATTTTTCTGACCACCTCTTAGGCCCCTTGCTGACACTTTGCTAACAGTTCTGGCAGCTTCTAGCAAGTCAATAATGATGCCTGAGTTCATGCCCCCAAATGGTGTGAACCTCAATACCAGAGAGCAGGCAACCAGAGCACAGATTAGCAGACAACTCCACACCTCTATGAAAATGAGCTACATATTAAAAACTGAGCACAATATTAAATTAGTAATTTCGAATGGTCATGTACAGCTGAGAGCAAAATTCAAAGAAATTCGAACACCCAGGTACAAGCTATTCCCTTTCCACTCCTTTACATTTTATCCATCAGCAAAGGCCAGTCTGCAACCTCAGGCTCAGCCACCTGGGTTAAGGTTACAGAAGGAGAACTAAGGAATCAGCGTGAGGCCTGGGATCATGGAACAAGGACTGACACGGGAGTCGACCAGACCCCAGGAGGCAGCTGAAAGCCTACTCTTAGATCTTAAGTCTGGAGTACAGCCCTTATAAAGTCATTCACACCGTGGCCACACTAGCCTTCCTCTCCTGTGATAGCCAAGCTACAGACCTCTCCTGCTGCATCCTTCCTTTACGTCTCTGAGGCCACCCCTCGAATCCATGCCTTTACGTGTCAGCCTAGATTACCATGTAGGGTCCAATGTCTTTTCATGCCAGTCCCTCCAAACACCTCTACAGATGAATTAGTTCAATGTATTCAGCAAATACTTACCAAACAGCTGCCAAATGCCAGCACTGTTCTCTGTTCTGGGGATAATCAGAAAATAGGACAAAGTTTTTGCTCTTACAGATTTCCATAAGAGCAAGGAGACAGACAATTAACAAAAGTAATATCAAATTATGATAAGATAAAAAAAAAAGGAGCTGGTTAAGGGATAAAGAATGATGATGGAGGGGTAGATTTCTGTTTTATAAAAAGTAACTAGGAAAGCTTCTCTGATAAGGGACTCCAGGGAAATGAAAGAGCTAGCCATGCAGATATCAGAAGGAAAGTGTTCCAGGTAGAGAAAACTGCTAGTGCAAAGGCCCTGGGGCAGGTGCATCCTGCTCATTAAGGCCTACCCAGGAGCCTGGTAAAGAAGGAGAGTGGGAGTGGAGTGAACAGAGGCAGAGGAACCACAGACCAGACCATGTAGAGTTTTGTGGGTGATGGAAGGAACTTTGAATGTTATTCTGAGGGAAAAGAGGAATGATTTGATGGTTTTGAGCAGGGAAGTGAAGTGATCTGACTTGTTTTTAAGGAATGAGGAGAACAGACAGCAGTAGGGTGAGGGGAAAAGCAGGGAGTCCCTCGGGGCTGCACTTGCGGTGGTCCAGCTGGGGCACAACAGTGGCTGTGAGTGCCGGGGGTGGGAACAAGGGCCTGGGTTCTGGAAATATTTCAAAGGCAGAGCCCATGAGGTCACTATGGATCAGCTGTCAGGTGTGAGAGAAAGAAAGCGTCAATGGTGACTCCAAGTCTTCCAGCCTGAGTAGCTGGGAGAGCGGAGGGGCCTTTTCCTGAGACGGGACAGTAGGGTCTGGAGGAAGAACAGGCTGGGAACGGGGTGTGCACAGAGTTCAGTCTGGGCTGTGTCGAGCTGGAGATGCCTAAGAGAGCCAGGAGGAGACAGAAGCAGGCAGGTGTCTATGTGCATCTGGAGTTCATGGGGGTCCCAGACCAGAGACTCACACTGATCAGCAGGAGCGTGTCATTGGTCCCTGACATGTTCGCACACACACACACACACACACACACACACACACGTGGTAGTATTCATATGTGTTTGACACTCAGATAGTTAGCAGACATACAGAGATTTGCTGCCAGATAGGTGGAAACATATAGAAGGGATCTAAGCCAGAGCAGAGAGAGTGGATGAGCCTGGGGCCCTCTAGCAAGTGTGTCTAAAACAAGGCTTCCCGCAGTTACCCCCAAGAACAATCCCAGATGTCCTGTGTCCAGCCCTCTGGGCTGATCTCTGTGGGGCACAGAGTCTGGTCATCCATCTGCCTCCCAAGCCACCCCACCCTCCCTACCTCCCATGCCCTGTGTGCCTGGGCTCACTCCCCTGGCCCCTCCACGCTGCTGACTCCTTCCTACTGTGCCACACAAGACCTGCCCCCAGAGGACCCCATGATAATTCCTCCCTTAGCCGGGCCAGGCTTCGGACCTTTACTGTTGAGCAGACACACCTGTCATACGGGGGTCTGGTAACAGGGTCTCTTTTTCTCTCCTAGTGCAGGGCGAAGACCTCATCTCTGGGTCCTGGCATCCCTCGTGCTTGGCACAGCACCCAACACAGCGGGGGCATTCAGTAGGCATTTACGGATGATGCTGATGAGAGTTCTGTGAGCAAAGGGAAGGCCATACATTATTGTGGCCTAGGTGACCAAAGGCCCTGTGTGGTGACCAAAGCTCGAGTCTGCAGCCAGCTTCAAGTGCGTGTGCCGGCAGGTGGGCTTTCTCCTTCTGATAATCTGTGCTCAGCCGGCACCCCTGCTTCTCCTCATGAGCAAAAGAACCCTGGGCTCTGTCCCCCTGTGTGACGACTTCCCACTCTGGCCACATTGACCTTGGAAAAGGGAAAGATGAGGCTCACCTGGGCCCAGTGGCCTCGCCCCTGAGAACCCCCTTTCCAAGCAGGAGGAGTGCCCTCTCTCAGATGGAAGAGCCTTCCTCGAACTGTAAATTATTTCTAAATTGTATATCCTGTTCGATGGGTTTCAAAATTGAAAGAAAATACTTCTCCCACAATTATAGTCATTTTGTAACTAAACCCCACAGTTTCCCAGCGCCTTCCAAACCTACTTATTTTAAAACAGAAAAACACTGCCATTTCCCAACATGGTCTTTACTGAGTAATCCAGGGTGTATAAAGTAGACCACTTTACTCTCCGGGATTATCCTAGGACTACTGGATTAAAGATAAATTAGGTAATATTGCCCGCTGCTCTCTCTTAGATGTTGAAAGCCAGATTTTAAGGGCGGTGAAGACACACCAGAGCGTACACCGTGCTTGGCGGGGACCTTGTCGTGGAGACCAGCAAGGGTGACAGAAGTGACCCCAAGGGAGACGTGGCTCCTGGAGGTCACAGGGCTGTGTGCCCACTGGTTGGACAGGGCAGTGCCTCAAAGGGTCTTCCAACACAGAGACAGGATTCCAGACCTTTTCAAGAATGAGCTATAGTCCACGGGTTTATGATGTGACATTTTCTAGTGTCTAGTCATTGCTCTGAATGAAAAAATAGGAGCCTCCCTTCCCCCTCTCCCAAGAAACAAGGCTTAGATGGAGTGAACCTCACCTAAACTTGACCCTGAGCATAGTGACAAATAAGTGACACTGTCCAAATCCCACAAATCACATGATCTGGAGATGCAACGAGACACACAGGCATGGGCACATGCCTGCCATGAAATATTCAAGCTCAAGTTGACACAGCTGACTCCCCAAGGAGGGGGTTGAAGGACTGCAAGAGAAGGCACCATTTTGCATTTGGAGTGGTGCAGATACACTGCAAGCAATAGACGTCCAAAGTAAAAAACACAGCAGCTCAGGGACTGCCAAAAACCAGATGCCCCCGACACTTCCAAAGGGTGTGTCAATTCTAAAAACCTTGCAAGGAGATCCAGCCCAAGTCCTAGTCAACAAGTGTTTCACCTCATAACTTTTTGCAATTGGGAGTCCGTTTTTACCAGGTCTGAGACACAGAGCCATTGACCCAAGCCAAGTATTCAGCAGAAAGCTTCCTCAGCCCCAGACACTTGTCATCTTGGATTTAAACTTGACCCTGCCGGACCCTAACGCACGTGGGATAAAGGTCAGGAAACGAAACAGTTCAGCATGCCATAAATGTCTCCGTGATTAATCACTTCCCACCTGATTTGACAGCCACAGATATTTTTTCCTCTTGCCTTCAGGCATTATCTCAACACAGGATGAACTTGAAACTGCTCTTTGAGGCACACACGCAAAGCTGATTCAAAGGACACACAGGAGACCTGACTCGCACGTGCATTGTGGCGGGACGTATTTGTTTTCCTCAGGAGGAAGACAATGCAAACCTCTGTACAAAGCCCAGAGTTCAAGACTAGGGTCATCTCATCCATAGACATGTTATCCTTTTTTGCCTAAAAGCCAAATAACTTAATAGCATGTGGGATCCAATAAAACTTCTCTAAGACCACTACACTACACTTCTGGATTTCAGGAAGGCCAGTTATATGTCCCAGATTAAAAGTGTCCACTTTGGATAGAAAATGATACAGCCACCTCGGCAAACAATTTTGCAGTATCCTGTAAAGTTTCAATGTACATCTACCCATGACCCAGCAAACACACTCCTGGACATTTGCCCAAGAGAAATGAAAACAGAAGTCCACACAAAGACCTGTGCATGAATGTTTATAGCAGCTTTATTCATAATTGCCCCAAACTGGAAACAACTCAAATGTCCACCAACTGGTCAGTGTAAAAACAAATTGCGATACATCCGTTCAATGCAACACTGCTCGGCAATGGAAAGGAATCTGCACAGTGGCGTGGACGAGTCTCAAAAATGCTATGCTGAGTGAAAGAAGCTGGACACAGAAGAGTACGTACTGCTTGATTCCACTTACATGAAAGTCTAGAAAAGGCAGATCTAGAGTGATAGAAACTAGTCGCTGGTTGCTGGGGCCAAGGGGAGAGGAGTGACCACAAAGGTTCAGGGGAACTGTTGGGGGATGATGGGGGCTTTGTCTCTCAATTGTCATGGTGGTTACACGACTAGATACCATTACCAAAATTCATTGTGTGCACTTAAAATAGGTAAATTTGGCCAAGTGCAGCAGCTCACACCAGTAATCCCAGCACTTTGGGAGGTCGAGGCAGGAGCATCGTCTGAGGCCCGGAGTTCAGGACCAGCCTGGGCAACATAGCAAGACCCCATCTCTACAAAAAATAGAAAAATTAGCCATGTGGTGACATGCACCTGTGGTCCTAGCTACTTGGAAGATTGAGACGAGAGGATTGAGCCCTGGAGTTTGAGGCTGCAGTGAGCTATGATCAAGCCACTGCAGTCCAGCTTGGGCGACGGAGCAACATCTTGTAAAAAAAAAAAAAAAAAAGGTAAATTTTATCCTATGGGAATTATATCTCAATATTTTGAAAAGGGCCCACCTCCTTTCTCTAAAAAGTCCGTCTACAGAGCCTATCCCTGTCCTTGTTTACCTTACTTGCAGTCCGCACCTCTGTTCCTACACGACACCATGGTTACGGGAAACAGGAGGCTTGGAGGGAATCCCTGATGTCCTGTCCCTTCCAGAACAGGGTGGTCCATGGCAGGACTATGACACACCTTCAGAGGGCCAGGATGGGCATGGCCTGGCCACCAGCGTACCCCAGGAGAAGCAAACAGACATAAAGCACCCACCCCAAAGATGATGCGTTCTGTCACCCACAAATGATGAGCTCCCACAGACGGCGGGGTGAGTCCAAGGCAAGGTGATTACGCTGAGGCATGAGCAAGGACAGAGCAGGGCCCTACAGGTGCCCAGAGAGGAACTCTTGCCTGGCACCAGCCCTGTGAGTTCCCGGGCCACGGAGGGAAGGCCAGTGTGATCTTTAGAAGTGGGCCAGCAATAACACGAAGGATCCCGCTGAGCAGGAGCCGGGTGCCGCTGCCTCAGGCAGTAACTCAGAGAAATCGGGTGAGTCTGTGAGAGCCAGAAGGACAGCAAGGCAGCAAGTGTGAGTGCAGGACACGTCATCCCTGGAGGTCTCGCCAGATTCCACAGAACCGAAATTCTCTTTCTTTTTACTAGAAAACAAACCATGAAGCTTCTTCTTGTTTAGAGGACAAACCATGAAGGTTGCCTTTGTTATTTTTGCAAATGTGCAGACGCACAGAGCCTGGGAAAGTTCTTGAGCAAGAGTCTGAGGTGCCAACAACGTTGATGTTGGCAGGTCAGCAAGCTGCCCACACGCCCTCCCCACGGCCTGGTGTTGGGCAAACAGGAGAGCCCGCGCTACCACGGTACATGCCAGCTGTTGGTACCAATTTCTGTGAAATAACAAAGAAATCATCGCAGGTTCTCTTGAAGCCATGACACTAAGTAACAGCAACAATACCACAATAGCCCCCAAATTAGAGGCTGCAGCTGCCCGGCACGGAAGGGCTGCAGGGGCGCCCCCGCCGTGGCCCTCGGCCTCTGCTGCGCGCTGCCCACAGGCCGGGCTTTAACGGCCACAGGAAGGTGCCGGAGCCTTTGCAAGTAAACTCCAGTGAACTCACAGGAAAACAGAGGACGGGAGCTAATGCCCAGCTAAGCAGACGATGCGCAAGCTTGGCATTGCCCAGGGTTCCTTGTCGGTGACCCGGCCCCCCTCGCCCCTCTCCACTCTTTCTGCCCCTCAGCCTCCCATGAATAAAAAAGAACGACAGTCACGGCCTGCTCTGGGCTCATTCACTGAACACAAGCTCTGAAATGGTGAAAGATTCAAACTACAGAATAAATTGTGCAGGTGTATGTGGCCCCGTGAGAGGCGGCGCTGGACCTGCACGCAGTCTGGCTCCCCTGTTGTGACATCAGGGGACATTTTATGTCTCCAGGCCCTCCCTGTGGTCCTCACCCACAGGTACAATGAGGTGCATTTTAAATCTCTGGCCCTAACGCTGAGCTTTAATTAGCGCCTAACTGGGATTAGGGACACACGTGCCGTGGGATGACAGGGTTAAGATGAGCATGTGCTTGAGACCCCCCAAGTCTGCTCGGGTCTGCACACCCCCCTCCAGCCTTCTGTCCCCTGAGCCTCAGCCTCCATTTCCCTGTCTGTAAAATGGGCGCCCTGCATGTTGCAGAGAATGAATGCTGGGAAATCAGTGAAGGCGAGCTACAAACAGTTAACTGAGATTATTACTGGGACACCCTTACCAAAGCTACTAGCTTCCACTTAATAAAAAGCCATTACCTACAAACAGCCCATTCAGCATTAGCCACGAACAAACATCTCAAAGCTTACTAGACTCAATTAACCACAGGATTTGTTTTAAATAATAAAAATGGAATCCTTGGCACTTGATGAGTTGTACCTGCCTCTGGACAGCCAGGCCACTGGCTGACTATAAGGATAAAACAGAAATCTGGGCAGAGCCTTCACTCACAAAGCTGAGACCTTCTGGAGTTTGAACCTCTAGTCTAACTGGAGAGTGGCAGCTACTGCTGGGAGACTCACCTCCGGCCAGGGAGAGCAACGGGCCCCAGAACTGGAGCCCGGCTTGACCACCCGCCTCTCTCCACGGCACGGAGCATGTCCACTGGCGGCTGTTGACTGAATGAAGGCAGCGGTGACACTGCCCGCTCTCTCACCCGGACCGCCTCTCTGCCTAAGCTTGGGCTCCACAACACTCTTCTCCCTTCTCTACTGAGCAGGGAGCTGGTGGAGAAAGAGGGTGTCTTAGTTTGCTTTGTGTTGCTATAACAGAATTCCACAGAATGAGTAATTTATTTAAAAAAAAAAAAGAGGAAGAAGGAAGAGGAGGAGGAGAAGAAGGAGGAGGAAGAGAAGGAGGAGAGAGAAATTTATTTCTTATAGTTCTGGATGCCGGAAAGTCCAAGGTTGAAGGGCCCCCATCTGTCAAGGACCTTCTTGCTGCATCATTCCACCGGCATGGCAGAAGGGCGAGAGAGCAGGAGAAAAGGGGCTCAACTCATCCCTTTTATCAGGAACCCACTCCCTCAGAACTCACCCACTCCCTCATAATTCACCCA
>NW_012141747.1:8016057-8032473 GCF_000956105.1 Propithecus coquereli
GAGATCCAGCCCAAGTCCTAGTCAACAAGTGTTTCACCTCATAACTTTTTGCAATTGGGAGTCCGTTTTTACCAGGTCTGAGACACAGAGCCATTGACCCAAGCCAAGTATTCAGCAGAAAGCTTCCTCAGCCCCAGACACTTGTCATCTTGGATTTAAACTTGACCCTGCCGGACCCTAACGCACGTGGGATAAAGGTCAGGAAACGAAACAGTTCAGCATGCCATAAATGTCTCCGTGATTAATCACTTCCCACCTGATTTGACAGCCACAGATATTTTTTCCTCTTGCCTTCAGGCATTATCTCAACACAGGATGAACTTGAAACTGCTCTTTGAGGCACACACGCAAAGCTGATTCAAAGGACACACAGGAGACCTGACTCGCACGTGCATTGTGGCGGGACGTATTTGTTTTCCTCAGGAGGAAGACAATGCAAACCTCTGTACAAAGCCCAGAGTTCAAGACTAGGGTCATCTCATCCATAGACATGTTATCCTTTTTTGCCTAAAAGCCAAATAACTTAATAGCATGTGGGATCCAATAAAACTTCTCTAAGACCACTACACTACACTTCTGGATTTCAGGAAGGCCAGTTATATGTCCCAGATTAAAAGTGTCCACTTTGGATAGAAAATGATACAGCCACCTCGGCAAACAATTTTGCAGTATCCTGTAAAGTTTCAATGTACATCTACCCATGACCCAGCAAACACACTCCTGGACATTTGCCCAAGAGAAATGAAAACAGAAGTCCACACAAAGACCTGTGCATGAATGTTTATAGCAGCTTTATTCATAATTGCCCCAAACTGGAAACAACTCAAATGTCCACCAACTGGTCAGTGTAAAAACAAATTGCGATACATCCGTTCAATGCAACACTGCTCGGCAATGGAAAGGAATCTGCACAGTGGCGTGGACGAGTCTCAAAAATGCTATGCTGAGTGAAAGAAGCTGGACACAGAAGAGTACGTACTGCTTGATTCCACTTACATGAAAGTCTAGAAAAGGCAGATCTAGAGTGATAGAAACTAGTCGCTGGTTGCTGGGGCCAAGGGGAGAGGAGTGACCACAAAGGTTCAGGGGAACTGTTGGGGGATGATGGGGGCTTTGTCTCTCAATTGTCATGGTGGTTACACGACTAGATACCATTACCAAAATTCATTGTGTGCACTTAAAATAGGTAAATTTGGCCAAGTGCAGCAGCTCACACCAGTAATCCCAGCACTTTGGGAGGTCGAGGCAGGAGCATCGTCTGAGGCCCGGAGTTCAGGACCAGCCTGGGCAACATAGCAAGACCCCATCTCTACAAAAAATAGAAAAATTAGCCATGTGGTGACATGCACCTGTGGTCCTAGCTACTTGGAAGATTGAGACGAGAGGATTGAGCCCTGGAGTTTGAGGCTGCAGTGAGCTATGATCAAGCCACTGCAGTCCAGCTTGGGCGACGGAGCAACATCTTGTAAAAAAAAAAAAAAAAAAGGTAAATTTTATCCTATGGGAATTATATCTCAATATTTTGAAAAGGGCCCACCTCCTTTCTCTAAAAAGTCCGTCTACAGAGCCTATCCCTGTCCTTGTTTACCTTACTTGCAGTCCGCACCTCTGTTCCTACACGACACCATGGTTACGGGAAACAGGAGGCTTGGAGGGAATCCCTGATGTCCTGTCCCTTCCAGAACAGGGTGGTCCATGGCAGGACTATGACACACCTTCAGAGGGCCAGGATGGGCATGGCCTGGCCACCAGCGTACCCCAGGAGAAGCAAACAGACATAAAGCACCCACCCCAAAGATGATGCGTTCTGTCACCCACAAATGATGAGCTCCCACAGACGACGGGGTGAGTCCAAGGCAAGGTGATTACGCTGAGGCATGAGCAAGGACAGAGCAGGGCCCTACAGGTGCCCAGAGAGGAACTCTTGCCTGGCACCAGCCCTGTGAGTTCCCGGGCCACGGAGGGAAGGCCAGTGTGATCTTTAGAAGTGGGCCAGCAATAACACGAAGGATCCCGCTGAGCAGGAGCCGGGTGCCGCTGCCTCAGGCAGTAACTCAGAGAAATCGGGTGAGTCTGTGAGAGCCAGAAGGACAGCAAGGCAGCAAGTGTGAGTGCAGGACACGTCATCCCTGGAGGTCTCGCCAGATTCCACAGAACCGAAATTCTCTTTCTTTTTACTAGAAAACAAACCATGAAGCTTCTTCTTGTTTAGAGGACAAACCATGAAGGTTGCCTTTGTTATTTTTGCAAATGTGCAGACGCACAGAGCCTGGGAAAGTTCTTGAGCAAGAGTCTGAGGTGCCAACAACGTTGATGTTGGCAGGTCAGCAAGCTGCCCACACGCCCTCCCCACGGCCTGGTGTTGGGCAAACAGGAGAGCCCGCGCTACCACGGTACATGCCAGCTGTTGGTACCAATTTCTGTGAAATAACAAAGAAATCATCGCAGGTTCTCTTGAAGCCATGACACTAAGTAACAGCAACAATACCACAATAGCCCCCAAATTAAAGGCTGCAGCTGCCCGGCACGGAAGGGCTGCAGGGGCGCCCCCGCCGTGGCCCTCGGCCTCTGCTGCGCGCTGCCCACAGGCCGGGCTTTAACGGCCACAGGAAGGTGCCGGAGCCTTTGCAAGTAAACTCCAGTGAACTCACAGGAAAACAGAGGACGGGAGCTAATGCCCAGCTAAGCAGACGATGCGCAAGCTTGGCATTGCCCAGGGTTCCTTGTCGGTGACCCGGTCCCCCTCGCCCCTCTCCACTCTTTCTGCCCCTCAGCCTCCCATGAATAAAAAAGAACGACAGTCACGGCCTGCTCTGGGCTCATTCACTGAACACAAGCTCTGAAATGGTGAAAGATTCAAACTACAGAATAAATTGTGCAGGTGTATGTGGCCCCGTGAGAGGCGGCGCTGGACCTGCACGCAGTCTGGCTCCCCTGTTGTGACATCAGGGGACATTTTATGTCTCCAGGCCCTCCCTGTGGTCCTCACCCACAGGTACGATGAGGTGCATTTTAAATCTCTGGCCCTAACGCTGAGCTTTAATTAGCGCCTAACTGGGATTAGGGACACACGTGCCGTGGGATGACAGGGTTAAGATGAGCATGTGCTTGAGACCCCCCAAGTCTGCTCGGGTCTGCGCACCCCCCTCCAGCCTTCTGTCCCCTGAGCCTCAGCCTCCATTTCCCTGTCTGTAAAATGGGCGCCCTGCATGTTGTAGAGAATGAATGCTGGGAAATCAGTGAAGGCGAGCTACAAACAGTTAACTGAGATTATTACTGGGACACCCTTACCAAAGCTACTAGCTTCCACTTAATAAAAAGCCATTACCTACAAACAGCCCATTCAGCATTAGCCACCAACAAACATCTCAAAGCTTACTAGACTCAATTAACCACAGGATTTGTTTTAAATAATAAAAATGGAATCCTTGGCACTTGATGAGTTGTACCTGCCTCTGGACAGCCAGGCCACTGGCTGACTATAAGGATAAAACAGAAATCTGGGCAGAGCCTTCACTCACAAAGCTGAGACCTTCTGGAGTTTGAACCTCTAGTCTAACTGGAGAGTGGCAGCTACTGCTGGGAGACTCACCTCCGGCCAGGGAGAGCAACGGGCCCCAGAACTGGAGCCCGGCTTGACCACCCGCCTCTCTCCACGGCACGGAGCATGTCCACTGGCGGCTGTTGACTGAATGAAGGCAGCGGTGACACTGCCCGCTCTCTCACCCGGACCGCCTCTCTGCCTAAGCTTGGGCTCCACAACACTCTTCTCCCTTCTCTACTGAGCAGGGAGCTGGTGGAGAAAGAGGGTGTCTTAGTTTGCTTTGTGTTGCTATAACAGAATTCCACAGAATGAGTAATTTATTTAAAAAAAAAAAAGAGGAAGAAGGAAGAGGAGGAGGAGAAGAAGGAGGAGGAAGAGAAGGAGGAGAGAGAAATTTATTTCTTATAGTTCTGGATGCCGGAAAGTCCAAGGTTGAAGGGCCCCCATCTGTCAAGGACCTTCTTGCTGCATCATTCCACCGGCATGGCAGAAGGGCGAGAGAGCAGGAGAAAAGGGGCTCAACTCATCCCTTTTATCAGGAACCCACTCCCTCAGAACTCACCCACTCCCTCATAATTCACCCACTCCCTCATAACTCACCCACTCCCTCAGAACTCACCCACTCCCTCAGAACTCACCCACTCCCTCATAACTCACCCCCTCAGAACTCACCCACTCCCTCATAACTGATCCACTCCCTCAGAACTCACCCATCCCCTCATAACTCACCCACTCTCTCATAACTCACCCCCTCCCTCATTACTCAACCATTCCCTCATAACTAACCCACTCCCTCATAACTAACCCACTCCCTCATAACTCACCCACTCCCCTGATAAAGGCCTTAATCCATTCATGAGGGCAGAGCCCTGGGGACCTAATCTCCTCTCCAAGGTCCCAGCTCTCAGCACCGCTGCGGTGGGATGAAATTTCCGACACATGAACTCTGGGGGACACACTCAAGCCACCGCAGAGGGCAAACACGGGAGAGCACCTACACTAACCAACTGCCTCTATCCACATCATTAGCTGTTTAAGCCTCCTGCCGACCCTGAGCAGGTCTGCCCCAGCACGCCTCACCTGCCACCTCCTGGGATGCCCAGCGCTTGACCACCCCCCGAGAAGCTCCTCATACCCTGTGCCTGTGTCTCTCCCCCAAGACTCGCAGCTCTCTGAAGGTCGAGTGCCTCTTGCCAACCTGCATCCACCACAGAACGTTTCTCTTCAGAGATGCTCAAGAATGTTTTATTACATAAATGAACCTGGGAATAAGAGGCCAACGCACAACAATATGTGGAAATTGACTGACCTCAAGGGAATGTTTGGGAGGCGACTGAAGGATATTGTGGGCAGATACCTCCAGAGACCCCAACCCCTTTGGATAAAGGTGGGTTTGCCATGTATCTGGCAATGTAATGGAATAGTCAAAGCCCTCAAAAATTCTGTGACCAGGCTGAGGACTTGGAACTTCCCAACATTCCCACCCCCAAATCCAGGGAGTGTCGGTGAGGGGGCCCCTGGGACTGTCCACCTCTGAGGCAGGAGGGGGACGAAGTGTGGTTAATAAATCAGCCTGTCTTGCTACTGTCCCCAGGGATCAAAAGCTCTGTACTCTTCAGAACACTCTACTCTGGTGGCACCCCAGGAAATTCCAGTGACCTAAGATTGTTCCAAATAAAGCCACTCTCAAGTAGGCCCCTAGGGTGGAGAGGCCAACCTAGATAAACCCACACACAGAGGGCTCTCTGGGCAGAGGGTCCCAGGGAGGGGCTGAGGGGAAGATATCTTCTTTATGCTAACACCACTGTCGTAAGAAGAAATCAGGAGCCTCGTCCACTCGAGAAAAAGTCCTAGAAAAAGCAAACTTCAAGTGTCCACTCACTACCTCATACCCATTAGGATAAATACTATTTAAAAAAAAAACAAAAACAGAAAATAACCAACGTTAGCAAGGATGTAGAGAAATGGGAACCTTTGTGCACTGTTGTTGGGAATGTAACATGGTGCAGCCACTGTGGAAAACAGTATGGCAATTCCATCAAAAATTAAAAATAGAAATGTCCTATGATGCAGCAACTCTACTTCTGGGTATACACCCAAAGGGACTGAAGGCAGGGCTGTGAAGAGGTATTTTACACCCGTGTTCACAGCATTATTCACAATAGCCAAAACGTGGCAACCCAAGTGTCCCCTGACAAATGAATGGATAAATAAAACGTGGTAAATACATACTTTATTGTCAGGGTTCTCCAGAAAAATAGCAACCGTAGGACATATACAGATATATAAAAGAAGATTTATTATGGGAATTGGTTACAGAGGCCAAAAAGGCCCACCACATGCCACCTGGGAGCTGGCGACCTGGGGAAGCCAGTGGGTGGCTCAGTCTGAGCCTGAAGGCCCAAGAGCCAGGACAGGTGGGGCCATGACTCCCACACAACTGAAGTCCTGAGAACCTGGGAGTGGAGGGAGGACTACCTGGGTCCAAAGGCCCAAGAACCAGGAGCTCCAACGTCCAAAAGCAGAAGAAGATGGGTGTCCCAGCTCAAGGAAAAAGAGAATTCGCCCTTCCTCTGACTTTTTTGTTCTATTCAAGCCCTTGAGAGATTGGATGATCCACCCACACTAGGCAGGGTGGATCCTCTTAACTCAGTCTATTGATTCTAATGCTAATCTCTTCTGGAAACACCCCCACAGACAGACCCAGAAGTAATGTTTTACCAGCTATCTGGGCATCACTTAGCCCAGTCAAGTTGACACATAAAATGAACCATCCACATACAATGGACTATGAAAAAGGAAGGAGACTCTGACACATGTTACAACATGCATGAGCTTTAAGGACATTATGCTAAGAAGAACATCTCAGTCACAAAAAGACAAATACTGGATGTTTCCACTTCTTTGGGAACCTAGAGTAATCAGATTCGTAGAGACAGAAAGTGCAATGGTGGTTGCTGGCGGCTATGGGGAGAGAATAGGGAATTGTTTAACGGGTACATAGTTTCAGCTTTGCAAGATGGAAAGAGTCCTGGAGATTGGCCGCACAACCATGGGAATGGACTTCACACCACTGAACTGCACACTTAGAAGTGGTTACGGCGGTACATTTTATGTTATGTGTATTTTATCGCAATTGAAATTTTTTCTAAAAAAGTGTCCACATACATCCAAATCCTCGTTGCCCCATTGTTGACCAGACGCTACTTTTTGTTTTGCTGTAATGTGTCTCTTCATCAGCTCCATATCCATCTGGTGCCAATTTTATTAATGGTAGAATGAGATTCAAATAAACTTTCCTCCAGAGAAAAGATAAACCCAAGAAACAGGCAACTTGCCAGGACAAAAGAATAAGAAAATAAGCAAACCTCAGCCCAGAAGGTGCTCCCTCCGCGCTGCAGCCTGGCCCTGCAGGGGGTTGGGGGTGAGGCGTGCGGTCAGGGTACAAGGTGATCTTGACTCTGCTTCCAAAATTTGACATTTGGGAGAAGGTAGAGAGGACAGGGTGGACTTTGGACCGGGTCACAATCCACAAAATGTAGTATCATGTCCTTCTGGGTTCTAAATGTTTCTTGCAATGAGTCACAAAGGTTAACTGGCTCTTAAATTTAAAAACCCTTAGGGTTTTCCTTTTATAGATTGTCCTCAGGAGACCTCTTGCTGAGTGTTCCCTCCATCCTTATTTCCAACTGGCAGCTGCTTCTTAGCATGTGTGTTTACAGAAATACCAGTAGTTATTGCATGTTCCTTTCCATGTGATTAAGCATTGCCATAAAGCCGGGCTGGGTTGGAAATAGAGCTTTCCCTTCTGAGACAGCGCCAAAGCTGGCTGCGGTGATGTGCAACGTGTGCCACCTACTGGCCAAGGATGGTATGACGCACCAAATCCCAAAGACTGGACAGGGCTTTGCCACCTCTCAGAGACCTGGCCAAAGCCACTGTCCTGCCCTCCTGCATGGCAAGAGGTGACTGGAAAATATGACCAAGTGACCCACACTGGAATGGGTCTACAGACCTATGCTCCCTAACCAAGGGCCCCGATCGCTTAGGCTATTATCTGAGGAAAACAGCTCCTTGGATCTCTTACTCCAGAAAGGGCCCAGAAGAAGGGCACTTCAGGACACAGGGACCATATGTTGTGGCATTATCCTACATGTGTGTTCAGACTTGGGGATGAGTGGAGTACACCCCACTATGGTTTGCAACTTTTATTTATAGCATTGGCCATGTAGCATTTGGCAAATATACCTCCTTTGATCCTCATTAACAGCTGTATGAGGTAGGTTCTACTACTATTTTAGACGTGAGGAAACTGAGGCTCAGAGAGTTTCAGTCATTGGGTTGAATGCCTTTCTGGTACATTCTGATACACAGAGGGAAATGAAGTGCTGTTGGAAAGTGGAACTGTAACATAATAGTTCTCTTTTTTGTTTGTTTTTCCAAGCAAACACACCATCATAAAGATATCCAAGTGTTCTCTTAACAGTCTGGAAGATCCTGTTTTAAAGTTCCTCAAGCAAACGATCATCCCCAGCCTTATAGCCATGGTCTCATTCCCTGGTTCCTTTCCACAAATACAGATTGACCATCTCCCAGGTTCCAGGTAAAACAGCAGGTGAGGTCTACCGCATCACCTCCCTTACGGGGCTATTTCTCAAATTAACACTATTCTTAACTCATGAAAACTTGTCACCACTGAGGATATTCATATTCTGAAGCCAAGTCACAGAAAATTTTGAGCAGTAATGGGAGAAAGTATGTGAAATCTCCAAGTGTGACCACTTCAAACTGGATTACACTCATGAAAACATATGTCCTGGTAGGTTTGTTTAAAAAAAAAAAATTGATGGTGTCCTATTTAGAACCACACCTGAAATTTAGGAGAAGAACTAGTCGCCATAACAACCCTCCCAGAGACAGGCCTGCTTCCTTCCATGAAGAAGAAAGGCAGCCTCGGTTCGGCAGCAGGTAGAGCGGCATTGACTCCTCCTCGTGTCATCACTGGCCTGAGACAGCGAGCCCGACGACTGGTCCACCTGCAAGGAGAGCCAGGAAAACACCAGAGTAGAACCCAGGTTTTAAAACAGAATCGGATTGCTTGTTTCTGGGCTCCTCATGCTCACACTGTGCCTAGAGTCCTCCCACAGCCTGCCTGTAGAAGAGATTAAAAAATAATACCTACATGGATTTATTTAGCACCTTATACCCATCAGAGCTCTCTGGCGGCCATCTTCATAGTAGATCTCCTTGCTAAGCCCTGAAGGCTGTAGCGTGAGTGCAGTTATTCCCAGGAGGAGAAGGAGCAGAGGGTTTGGGCTATTTGCCCAAGGTTCAAGGCAGAATCAGGAAGAAAAGTCCATTTCCTGGTGCCATTCTCAAGCATGCACTGGGCATTAAGCCCCACATAAAAGAAAAAAGGAAGCTCGAGTCTGCAGAAATTTAGAGGGTAGGACTAATAAAAAGTTCTTATATATGATCTCCCCCTTGAGAATTCCCTTTCTTTTTGACTTTTAAATAAATCTAAAAGTGGGGTGAGAGGCTGGGAGTGGGGTAAAGGGGATGTCTTCAGGGGGATGTTTATGTTTGGGGGGGCAGGAGTAGGAGAGGGAAGTGTGGATGTCCGGAGGGAAGAAAGAGAAATGCGACCAGGGTGAAACCAGAAAGCCCACCGAGGAGAGGCTGCTGTCACTTCCTCCCCCCCACTCTGAACCCACTGAAAGGCCACCTTTTTGCCTTCTCAAGAGCCACATGTGAAGTCACATGTTGTTCATTGGCCCCAGGGCCAGGTCAAGGAGGGTGAGGACAGCTTCCCCACCCAGCCCGGCCACTTCTGATTGTGCTGGGAGCCTCTCACGACCCACCCCAGGTCCCTCCCAGGGAGAGGCCGCCTCTCTTCTGGCCCCTCCAGACCCCACTGCACTCCAGGCCGCCTGCTCCTCTCCCACCTCACATTGCCTTCTCCGCCCCATCTCCCGTCAAATTGTAGTGCCCCTGGGGGTGGGCCACAGGTGTCTTTATTACAGCCTGCTCTCTCTGCTATCTCAATGTCCTCTCCAGAGACCACTGTCCCCTTCATGGGAACTGGCCGCATTGCCATATTGAGAATGGTGACCTTTGTGAGCCTGCCTGGTTTGAGTTTTTCTTTTTTCTGCTTTTATAAGAACCCAGCATGTAGCAACTGAATTCATTTCATGCACATAAACCGAGACACCTAATTAAATTACAATGATGAATAACAGAACAGAAGAAAACAAGAAAATAGAAACTGATATGATCTCCTTGAACAAGTGTTTTCTTCATTTAAATAAATAGAGGACAAAGTAAATATAACTTCAGTCTTCCGGTCATGTCCTTGCTCAGCAGTAGCCAATGGGACAACAACTTCATACTCCAGAGAGTGCTGCCCTGTGGTTGCCACAGCACTCCCCACGGTGGCGGGAACCTTCTGTAGCCCTTTTTTTTGGACCCTGTCATTTGCAGACCCCCCTGGGCACTGTATCCGCCACACAGGAACACCACACTGCAGGGCCCAATAAATGTAATTCAGGATTGGGAGCTGTACGAGCGCACCCCTTCCTCACCTTGACATCTTATCACCAAAAAGCCCACCAAAGAGGAAACGTGACCGCACCCAAGCTCTATTGACAGGAGTAAACAATGCTTACCAACTTCTCTAAAGGAGAAATGACCCCTAGATTAATCAGCGTCCATAAATATATTTGGGCTTCTTAATAAAATGTCTTATAAGTACCACACGTTATTTCTAATTAAAACATTATAAATTCCTCACACTTATGTATGATTTACCCTTTCAAAACGTTCTCTCATATATTACGGTGTTTGCCCTTCACAAACCACATGAAATAGCTAAGCATCTGGCTCATTTTGCAACAGACGTAAATAAAATTCCTACATAGTAGCAATTTAAGATGGTGACATTTTCACAATAATTTTAAAGTGCAAGTCCCCTAAGTACATACATCCTCTGACGCGATATGCACTGCCCGGGATAATTTCCGCACGGTAACAAGGGCGCTCGCAAGCTGCTCGTCAGACATTCTCCCGCCAGGGGGCACTCTAAGCCAACCTAAGCGTGTCCGGTCGCCACGGTCAGCGCCCGACGCTCGCCTGGCAAAAGCCGGCACTGCAGCCCCAAGACGAAGGGATTGCTACTCCCACTTTGTGCATAAGGAAACGGAGTCTGGCTGTGTTGGCGCAGGAACCAAGGACTCAAGAATTCGTATTCAGTGCCAAAGCGTGTTTATAATGACATCCTGGAACAATGGTACATTCTGAGCACCACTTTCTCCCTTAGGCATTCTCCAAGCCTCCAAGCCCTTTCTTTCTCATAGATCTATGAGGGGAAAAGGAAAGGAGGCCTGTTCCCGCCGCGGGGTAGAACATCCACCTGACTCTCCCTTCGTGCCAAGAGAGCTGACATCAGGCAGGGAGGGAGGGCACAGCTCACCTGTCCTTCCCTTGGTTCCACAAGGACCTCAAGAAGCTTGGAAGTTGGCCGGGTGCAGTGGCTCACTCCTGTAATCCTAGCACTCTGGGAGGCCGAGGCGGGAGGATCGCTTGAGCTCAGGAGTTTGAGACCAGCCTGAGCAAGACTGAGACCCCCGTTTCTACTAAAAATAGAAAAATTAGCCAGGCATCCTGGCATGCGCCTATAGTCCCAGCTACTTGGGAGGCCAAGGAAGGAAGCTCGCTTGAACCCAGGAGTTTGAGGTTATAGGGAGATACGATGACACCACTGCACTCTACCAAGGGTGACAGAGCAAGACTCTGTCTCAAAAAAAAAAAAAAAAAAAGCTGGGCGGTTGTCACCAACCCTATTTAACACCCAAGTCACAGGAAGGTTGAGAGAGGGAATATTTTAAAGGAAAAGCATGATCACCCTCAATTTAGCCCTGCATAGACGCTGCCTGATGGAGAGAAGGAAAAAGGGAGACAGCCGTTTCTGTCGAACTGCTCCTCACCCCCATCCTGCAGTCCCCTGCCGGTGGTCCTCAGGGCCAGATCCCTGGCCAGACTCAGCAGTGGGTGTGTTCTGTGTGCCCTCCAAATAGCACTCATACAATTTTTTGATTGCCATTATTTAAAATTTGGAAGCTTTCACATAAAGTTCTGGGTCTTTAGCTTCTCTCGAAGCATCATAAGCCCTGGACCCCCGGGAATGTGGGTTCCCCACCCCAGACAACATGTGGAACTGGGGTGACAGGCTCACGGCTCCCCTGACCCAGCACACCCTCTCGAGCCCTCCAGCTCCACAATGGCTTCCAGTTGGGTGCTGCTACCCGGTCCCAGCCAGCATCTGCTGTGGAGTTCCAAGCTAGTGGCAATGCCAAACTTGCCTTCCCTTCCCCTCTCCACTCCGGAGATTTCAAGAAATTATTCAGTTTCAGACTATAGGGACTCTATAAAGTAGTCCCTTCTTCCCTCTCCCCCAGCATATCCTCCAAGATTCATCTCCCACTGGGAGAGAATCCACCTGGTGTGAAGTCCGAAGGATGCAGGAGGCAGGAACCTGGACATCAAGCTGGAGAATGGCCCTGGCTTCAAACCCCTCCGCAGGCTGGACCGGGGGACGGAGAGCACAGACCAGCCAGGGCAGGCGCGGTGCCCGGCAGGAGAATCTTGTGTGTGGTCTCACACTGGCTCCTATGCTCTCAGAGACACTGTTTTCTTATTTATCAATATGTGACTTGAAATGAATGGGTTTCAAATGAGTCTTAAAGTAAAACCTTTTTCTCAAACTAATTTCCCCACTACATGAAATAGACACAAACAAAACTGGTCTGCTTGAACTGAGGGAGAAAGGCAATTTGGCCCCCTTGTTCAACTTGACCCCCGTGCAGATGCACACCCCTGCTTCCCGCCCCCCGAAAAAAACACAGCACCTCAGAGGCGGAAAGCCGTTTTGAGAAAGAGAGCAATTGCCACTGGTCTCCTTCCCCAGCACGATCTCCTGTCCGCGTCCCTGAGGCTGCCATGAACCTAACAGGTTCTTCATGCCTCACAAGGCAGCCTGTTGCACTTGGGACCAGTTCTGTTTGCGTAAAAACTTTCCTGCTGTTTTCAACAAGGGTGCCAAGACCATTCGATGGAGAAGGAAGGGTCTCTTCAATAAATGGTTTGGGGACAACTGAATAGCCACGTGCAAAAGAATAAATCTGGACCCCTACTGACTTAGTGCACTCTGTCCTGCTATAACACAATACCTGAGATGGTGTAATTTATAATGAATAGAAATTCATTTACTCACAGTTCTGGAGGCTGAGAAGTCCAAGATCAAGGTGCCAGCTCCTTGTAAAAGCCTTCTTACTATGCCATAACATGGCAGAAGGGCGAGAGAGGACAAGAGAGGGAAACAGAGAGACAAAATGGGGCCAAACACATCCTTTTATAAGGAACCAATTAGAAAGGACACAAACAGACATTTCCCCAAAGAAGAGACACAGATGGCTAATAAACACATCATTTGCCATCTGTATAATGTTAAAAAGATGTTCAACAACATTGGCTATTAGGAAAATACCAGTTAAAACAACAATGTGATATGGTAAAGTAGAAAACAGTGATAACAGCAAATGCCAGCAATACGGAGAGACTGGATCACTCATACATTGCTGGTGGGAACGTAAAATGGTAGGGCCAACCTAGAACAGAGCGTGCCAGGTTCTTACAAAACTCCGTATGCACTTACCATATGACCTTGAAGCACTACTGAATGCTTCATAAAAATGAATTAACTATTGATTCGTGCAACAATTTGGATGGATCTCAGGGAATCAGGCTGAGTGAAAAATTCCAATCTCAGATTACATATTATTTGGATCCATTTATATCATATTCTTCAAATAGCAAAATTATAGGGTTGGAGAAGAGATTAGTGGTTGCCAAGGATTAGGGAGGAGGGAATACATGGGAAAAGAGTAACACGAGGGATCCTTGTGATAGAACTGTTCTGTATCTTGATGGTCGTCACGCAAGTGTACACACGAGATAAAATTGCATAGAACTAAATATACTTACAAGTATATTGAAAACTGGTGAAATCTGAATAAGGTGAATGAATTGTACCAATATCAACTTCCTGTTATGATATTATATACTATAGTTGTACAAGTTGTTACCACTGGGGAAATTTGGTGAAGGGTATCTAGGACCTTTCTGTATTACTTCTCACAATTGCATGTGAATCTACTAATATTATACGATTACCGCAAAATATAAAAGTTTAAAAATGCTTTATTTTAATATGATGGCAGCTAAATACAAATAAGAAGAAAGGCAATTAAAAAACTATATTAGTAACTTTTTAGTATAGATGAGGGATTAATCAACTTTTAATTTTATATTTTCTCGATTTTCTAATATGTAGTTGCATTGTTTTCATTTGGAGTCATTAATGGATTTGATTTAACACAAGATGAAGAAATGTTGCCATAAGAGGTGACTCCAGTGTTCGGCCCGGGACGCTAGCCCCCTTCCCTGTGAGCCCACGGCCTTTTCCTTGAGTGCCATTTATAAACCAGAGCAGTTCCTGGTGGAATGGTGTGATGTCACCAGTGAATCGGGACAAGTGCTCCGGAATCTTGGAAGCCGTTTGATCCCGAACACCTGGCTGCGACCAGTTCTGTCTTCCCGCTGTCGTGAGGCTGCGCTCCGGGTAAGCGAGAACCCGGCTGCAAGGCCTGGCTCTCGAGAGAGCACTCACTGAAGTAGGCGTCACTCATTGGAGTCTGGGATTCTGAACTCTGCGCCCCCAGGGGGTCTCAGGGGATGCGGGAGGGCTCGCCTGGAGTCTCCAGATCAGTGACGGGGGAGGGGGGGAAGCAGGAGTAAAGACAGGTCTTGAATTTGGGAGGGAGAGAGGGTAGGAGGGAATGTGCGCAAAGGAGAGAAGAAGCGAACACAGAGGAGGGAGGGCTGAGAGGAAAGCCGACTCCCACAGAGAACGTGGCCCTGACGGCCGCGTGGGGGCCTGGGGCCGCTGGAGCGTGGTGGGCAGCGAGAAGAGAGCTCGGCCAGCCATGGGGCAGACGGCAGACAGTGGCCTCAGCCTTCCTGGGGGAACCAGGCGCTGCCGCAGTTGGCTTCAACAGCCTTTTCAGATGAGTATGCGGCACCCTGGTCATGTCTTTGGGCCAGGCTTGATTACCCAGGAATTTATAGTGGTTCACAGGGACAAGTATTTAGGTAGAGCTGACATGGAAAATAAGTACGTCAGGCCATCCAGCTTCGCCCTACTGGAAACGTAACTGCGGCTCAACTGTTGCTGCCGTAAGCCATTGTTCCCACGAGCACTCGTCAGACACCAGTTCTAATCTCAGATCCAGAGTATTCTAGCCGCAGTCAAGAGACAAGCCCTAGACAAGTTAAGGTGTCATTTTCTCATCCGTAAATCATGGAAGTTATAAACTTTACCTCACAGCTTATATGGATTAAATGAGGTAATTCTTGGTGCACAGATCAACATCTAGAGTTTAATGAGCAATCAAATAACTGTTAGCTACAGTTATTGCCATTTTAGTTATTGTTATGTTTCACAAGAAGCAGGTTACACAGAAAGAAATAACCCGGTTGGAATCAAGTTGGGTCGCTTACATTTTCTTTTGTACCCAGATAAGACAGGATCCCTCTGAGAGCCACATCAGCTGCCTTGGAGACTGCTCCAAGCCAACAGAACCCAGCGGAGAAGGGCCAGAAGAGAAGGGCATGCATGGAAGGAAGGGCAGGTGTGCGAGGTTGCTCAGCCTTCACCCCGGCCTCCGGACGAACGAAGGGTGACAGAGCACCACGGCCCCGGCACCATCTCCCTGCTTCCCTGGACTCTTCTGAGTCACCTTCCGCAGGGGGCTGGGAAGGGGTATCAGGGTGACCCAGGAGGTCACTGTGTTGTTCACTTTGGTAGCTATGGAAGACAGAAGGTCAGAGAGCTCCACATTTGTCTCCATAGAGGTGTCCCCTAGGCAGCGAGAGCCATGTAAAGAGGCACAGGACAGCAGCCTCTGCCTGGCAAAGAGAGGTAAATAAATAACTCCTTTCCTACGTCCTTTGCAGATAAATGCAAAGGGGATGATGACCATTCCTCTCTTGTCCCCTCAGATGTCACATGCAAAAGCCTCAAGGTGGGTGAGAAGGGAGGAGCTCAGCATTTCCCAGGTGGGTCCCGCCCAAGGTCACATGGGACCCTCTCTGCCTGCAGCTCCGCGGAACAGGAGCCCTCTGGCCTCAGGTTCCACCTCTTCAGCGGCTGTCCCTGAGCAGAGAACCAGGAGGAAGAGGGGCCGGAAGACAAGGAATTTGGCAGATGTGAAGGCAGGTGTGTCCTCATCATCCCTCCATTTCCGCATTCCTGCAGGAAGGGTTGGTTACCGCTAACTACTTGTCCCCTCGTCCTTGCGAGGCAGAGTCTCGTCTTCAGGGTGAGCTGTGAGGAAGGGCCCCGGACTGCCCAGGTGGGTCATGTCCATGCTCACATGGGATCTTTTGTTCCCACAGCTCCCTATGAGAGTAGCCCTCCTGCTTCCGATTTGGCCTCCGCAGAAGCTGTCTCCGAGCTGAAGTCCTGGAGGAGGAGGGGGCAGAGGAGGAACATATGGACTGTCAATCATGTCGAAGGCACAAAGCTCAGGATGAACAGGAGGAGAAGACCCAGTTACCGCCCTGAGGACCAAGAAGCCTTCTACCGACTTCTGGGTGTGTTCTCTGAGCTGGTGCAGTGCTCAGGGCCCTGGGAACATGCTCAAATCTCCCCTGGGGCTCAAAGAGGTCCAGGTGGCAGGGATGCAGAGCGACTCTGGTTCTATGTGGTGTGGCGGGCCAAGCTCTTGGAGGGAAAGAAAAGAGAAGCTCACAGCTGA
>NW_012141748.1:0-244 GCF_000956105.1 Propithecus coquereli
GTGGGGCCGTCCAGGACTTCGGCCTGCACCCTTGTCCTTGAGGGTACCACTGCACAGCCAAGGCCACAAGCTACAGCTATCTAGTGGGTAAGTATGGCCCTTGCAAGCGGCTGACGAGCATCACTGAATGCCAGCTGTGCCCTGCTGGGAAATTCTGTACACTGGCCAGACTCACAGCTCCAATAAGTACAGACAGACCTAGGTGTCTTCCGGGGCAGAAAAGGCCTCGGGCAGCGGTGAGCCT
>NW_012141748.1:10218-11026 GCF_000956105.1 Propithecus coquereli
AAAATGATAAGAGAATACTGTGACAATTTACATCAGTAAGTTTGGTATCTTAACACAATAAAACTGACCCAAACTGACTCAAGAAAAAATAGAGAATCTGAATATAAATATTAAAGAAACTGAAGAGCAGGCACTATGGCTCATGCCTGTAACCCCAGCACTTTGGGAGGCCAAGGTGGGAGGACTGCTTCAGGCCAGGAGTTTGAGACCAGCATGGGCAACACAGTGAGACCCCATCTCTACAAGAAACAAAAAAATTAGCCAGGAATGGCGGCATGTGCCTACAGTCCCAGCTACTCAGGAGGCTGAGGATCACCTGAGCCCAGGAGTTCGAGGTTACAGTGAGCTATGATCATGCCACTGCACTCCACTCCGGGTGACAAAGAAAGACATTATGTCAAAAAAAAGAAAAAAATTCAGTTTGTGTTTTAAATTCTTTCCACACAAAAAATTCTAGGCCCAAAGACATCACTGCTAAATTCTATCAAGCGTCTAAGGAAGAAGAAATACCAATCCTACACAAACTCTTAAAGAAAACAGAGGAAAAGGAAATAGTTCCCAAACCAACATCATTCTTAATGGCGAAAGACTGAACCTCAACCCTTAGCTCACACCACATACAAAATTTAATTGAAATGGATCACAGACCTAAATGTAAAGCCTAAAATTATAAAACTTAGAGAAGAAAACATAGCTGAAAATCTTGAGTGACCTTGAGTTTAGCTAAAACTTCTTAGTAATGACACAAAAAGCCCAAAATATAAAATACAAAAATAATAAATTGAACTTGATAAAAAGTAAACACACA
>NW_012141748.1:21731-23416 GCF_000956105.1 Propithecus coquereli
TGAGATATCGCTCTCATCTCTCTCTCTCCTTCTGTGTATATTCTGAATATTAATCCCTTTTCTGCCTTTCTTATAAATATTTGTCCCAGAATGCACAACTTCTTTCATCTTTTCAAAGACCTTCTCCGCTCTCAAATTATAAAAATATTCTTCTACATATTCCTTGTATTTTTTAAAGTTTTCATTTTTTTCATATTTAGCTCCTTAATCACCTAATTTTTTTTCTAAAAAGGGATCTAGCTGCATTTTCTTTCCTAACTGATAGTCAATTATCGCAACAAAACACTTATGGAACGTGACTGTCTTTCTGCTCAGATCTGAAATGCCATCCTATTAGAACTCAGCAATCTTGCTCACAGGTGTATAGCCTAGAGTGAATACACCTGGGCTTTCTTACAAAAGGTATTTACTGCAGCGCTGCAATAGGAAAATTTGAGAAAAACCTAAATTCCTGCCAATAAAATGGATAAACTGTGGTATGTTCATATGATAAAATACTATATGGCAGTTACAATGAATTAACTAGAGCTTAATGTTTCAAAACAGATAAACCTCAAAAAAGTAGAAAATGTACAAAATGATATTCACATGTAAGCAACACAGAAAACAATACTAATTTACAATCCACATACAATAAAAGCATAAACACATGTAAGATATACATCTACTTTAGGATAATAGTTACATCTAAGGAAGGAAGGAGAAAGACAGAGGAAGAGGTACAATCTGCAACACCTTATTTCTTAAAATAAAAACTGCTGTAATCCCTGCACTCTGGGAGACTGAGGCTGGAGGATGCACTGAGGCCACGAGCTGGAGACCAGCCCGAGTAACAGAGAGAGACCCTGTCTCCAGAAAAAAATTAAAAAATTAGCAGGGCGTGGTGGCATGCAGCTATAATCCCAGCTACTTGGGAGGCTGAGGCAGGAGACGGAGGCTGCATGAGCTGTGTGATTGCACCACTACACTGCAGCCTGGGCAGCAGACTGACACCCTGTCTGAAAAAACAAACAAACAAACAACACCAAAACTAAAGTATGATAAAATGTTATGTTTTCTATATCACCAATCGTGGTAGATGGACATTTGTTATATCATCTTTGCACATTTCTATGGGCCTGAAATAGTAAATAAGGAAAAAAAGCTCATCTTTATTATCAAGTAGATTCCCCCTTATACACGACTCTAGGCTCACTATTAATAATCTGTCTTTTCTTGTGCCAACGCCACACTTTTCAAATAACGATAGTGTTACGCGATTTTTATATCCCCTAGGCCAAGTTTCCCCTCCCTGTGCTTTGTTGCTGCTCCTTTGAAAACCTTCAGAGCTATTACAGCACATTTCCACTTGGACAAGACTATCCAAGTCAGCTTCAAAACAGGGAGTATTTCGATGTAGTAGAGTTTGAAAGAGTAAGGCAGGAAAAGAGGATTCCAGAAAGGACTACAGTATGAGGAAAAACAACTCTTCTTAATGCAACACAAAATAGGCATATTATTTAATAGCCCGAATAGAATAAAGAAATATGTCATGCTTCAGTATTTACGTGAAGATTATCAGTTTAAAGAGAATATGCTTCTTCCTTTAAAATGAATTATACGGCATGGGTACCTATAGAAAACTAATATCACAAATGAGATTTTCGATATAACATTAAGTGTACAGTTCATATCTGTGCTATTTA
>NW_012141748.1:35106-36227 GCF_000956105.1 Propithecus coquereli
GCCTTCCGAGCGCTGGGAGACCGACTCCCTCTGCTGGCCGAGCGCCGCTCCTACCTCGGCCGGGTTCCTGGGTGGCGCCGCGCCTGGTCCCCTGGTGTCTCCCCTAGGCCAGGCGGCGGCGGTGCCCTCTGATGCAAGTGTCAAATCGAAGAAGTGAACTCAGAAGATTAGAAAGTAATTGTGTAGGTATTTTAGAGTTCAAAGCGGGATAGATGGGTTCCGCAAGAATTAAATGAGCATCAGAAGAAAAATCATCTCGAAGCTTGCCTTTCTTTGCTGCCACGACATAAAGGCGAACCATTTTGACACCATACTGTTATGTGTGATGAAAAATGGATTCTTGTTGACAATTGCAAGCGTTTGGCACAAAGGTTGGTAAAGACGAAGTGCCGAAACATAGTCCAAAACCGAAAATTCACCAAAAAAAGCTGATGGTGTCTGTTTGGTGGTCCAGCGCTGGTATTCTGTTATCCACTACAGCTTCATGAAACCTGGTCCGTTGATTACAGTGGATATCTACTGCAACCAACTGGACAAAATGACGAGGATGCTTGCGATTAAGCAGCTGAGATTTGTCAGCAGAGACGAGCCAATCCTCTTGCAAGATAACCGCTTGACCACATGTCTCACAAACAACGCTGCTCAAACTACAAAAACTGGACTTGAAAACTCTCTGTCATGCACCGTATTCAGCAGACCGTGCGCCAACTGACTATCCCTTCTTCCAGGCTTTGGACCACTTCCTGCAAGGAAAAATATTAAACTCTCAACGAGCTGTGGAAAACGCCTTTCGCGATTTCACTACCACTCGCTCTCCAGGCTTCTTCGCTGCTGGCATAAACACGCTGCCGTTAAGATGGCAAAACTGTGTCGATAGTTTAGGCGCATACTTTGATGAATTGTACTGCTTCTCGTTTGAGATGTAATAAACTACAGTTTTGATTCAAAATCAGACATTTCATATTTAATGACCCAATATACATGAAGTCATTGAACTGTACACATAAAATGGGTGAGTTTTATGGTATGTCAAATTATACCTCAATAAAGCTGTCTTTCAAAATTGCCCATGACTTCTTTTCCCATTTGGTTGTGTGTGGTTCCAATGCTTTTCCTATACA
>NW_012141748.1:37488-38560 GCF_000956105.1 Propithecus coquereli
GCCTCTTCAGTTAAAAACAAAAATCAGACAACTGGGTTTGTGAGTTTTAAGACCTTTGAGCTTAAAAATCTGCTCCCTACCAGCAACATATCTTGAGGGGTTTATTATAAATGAGTTTGTACTTCCTTCCTTTTTTGTAGATGTCCTCTTCTATTATTAGGTAATATGCAAGAAGGTGATAATAAAACTTAAAATGTGATAAAGAGACAAGTTCCCTTTAATATGAGCAAAGAAAGAAAAACACCACTCTGGATATACAAAAATGGCCAAAGTAGTAGTTTTGCTACTTTTCAATTCATTCCTAAAACACAAAATTTGCGGTCGGGCACCATGGCTCACACCTGCAATCCCTGCAAATTGGGAGACCAGGATGGTTGCTTGACCCCCGGAGTGCAAGACAAGTCTGGGCAACATAGAAAGACCCCATCTCTACAAAAATAAAAAACAAAATTAGCTGGGTGTGGTGGTGTGGTGCCTGTAGTCCGAGGTACTTGGAAGGCCGAGGCAGGAGGATTAATTGAGCCTGGGAGTTCGAGGCTGCCATGAGCGGCAATTGCATCACTGCTCTCCAGCCTGGGCCACAGAGCCAGACTTTGTCTCAAAAACCAAAACCAAGGCAAATGAACAAAAAAATTTGCCCTGCTATTCTTACAGGACAGAAGTACTAGAAAAAGAAGTTGTATCTTTACTATAACCTCTATCTAGTTATGTCATAATTTTCAGACACTGTCCAGGAGCTAACCCCAGCTTGGATAGAGTTACTACCGGGGTTGTTTGTTTTTGTGTCCTCAGAAGATGAGAACCAGTGTGTTATTAGAAGGGGGAAGAGGGTTACTGCCGCAGGCACACGTGGATGAGTCGTAACGGGTGCACAATCTGCTGGGATCTGCCTAGGTGGCTTCAACAGTAAGATTTGTCCTCTGACATATGAAGTCATCCAGAAGCAGGAGGGTTCCAGGGTGGCTCAACAATGTCCCAAATCCTTCTATGTGGCTGTTTTCATCGTATCAACTTGCCTGCCCTCACGGTTACAAGTGATTGCAGCAGCTCCAGATGTCACACACAGACACAA
>NW_012141748.1:40436-40866 GCF_000956105.1 Propithecus coquereli
AAACACTCTGTAGTAGGCAGAATAATCCACCCACCTCCCCCAAGATGTCTATGTCAAGATCGCAGATGAATTTATGGTTCTATTCAGCTGAACTCGAGGGAGGCAGATCATCCTTGATTGTCCAGTGGGTCCACTGTACTCCCAAGGTCCTTAGAAGTTAAAGGACACCGAAGAGAGAGTCAGCTGACGTGACGTGAGAAATGCAGGACTTGGAGTTCCCTGCCAGCTTTAAAGTGGAAGGCGACCAGGGGACAAAGAACGTCAGCCCCTCTACAGGCTAGAAAAGGCAAGGAGAAGAATACTCTCCTAGAACTTCCAAGGGAAGCACAGACCAAAGGACACATTAATTTTTGGCCCAGTGATCCTCTTTTCAGATATCTGACCTCTAAGTCTGTAAGATAATAAATGGATTGTGTGTGTTTTTTTTTTT
>NW_012141748.1:40916-41408 GCF_000956105.1 Propithecus coquereli
TTTTTTTTGGAGACAGAGTCTCACTCTGTCACCCCAGCTAGAATGCAGTGGTGTCATCATAGCTCACTGCAATGCCAAACTCCTGGGCTCAAGCGATCCTCCAGCCTCAGCCTCCCGAGTAGCTGGAACTACAGGCACATGCCACCATGCCCAGCTAATTTTTTCTACTTTTTTGGTAGACATGGAGTCTTACTCTTACTCAGGCTGGTCTCAGACTCCTGACCTCAAGCGATCCTCCCACCTCAGCCTCCCAGAGTGCTAGGATCACAGGTGTGAGCCACCATGCCTGGCCCAATTGATGTTGTTTTAAGCCACTAAGTTTGTGATCATTTGTCATAGCAGCTACAGGAAGCTAACACAGACACCAACATATGTAGAAAGATGTTCACCCTCATTAACTATGAACAACCTGGAAACCTGAACAAAGACATTTTTTTTTCTTTTTTACCTATTAGATTAGCATCAGTTAATGATATTAAGAAATGTGTTAAT
>NW_012141749.1:0-1596 GCF_000956105.1 Propithecus coquereli
TGAACAGTATTTATGGGAAAAACTGCTTATTCTCCTAAAGAAATATTTGTGGTTATTATAGAGAAATGGGATATCTAATTTCCACTGAAATCGAGTGATCACAAACCTACTGGAAACAACATAATCCAAACATCTTGTCCTTCCACAAATTTCTGGTTGTCAAGAATAATCAGTATAAGTAAGGGAATTGCCTCAATGGCACCGTGAACCACTCTATTTGTTTTTTCTTCCCTGTCTAGCTGCTTCACTGTGAATAATGTGTCATTTATTATTAGCCATAGGCAGAACTCATCATAAGAGGAGAGGTGAACACAAATTGAATTTTTAAGCCAGCCCTGAATAAAATATATGGTAAGCAAAGTTGTGTGATTAGTGACTTAGTCTCCTTCTCTAGTCCCTCACAAATGATGAGACATAATATAATATGAGTATAATTTAATTATTGATTTCAGCACTAGGACAGGTGGCAATGAAGAAGATGGAGGCAGAGAAGAGAGGATGGAAACTAATGCTTCTTGAAGCCTAATAGTGTGATGTGTTAGATTCTTTTACAGATAAGCTTTATTTATCCTCCCTACAACTTGGTGAGAGTAGTTGTACCTTTATGGATATGGAGGTAGTAATTGGCTCTTTCTCTTTTACATACTTCCCACATTCACTCTACTGCAATTCTAATGATTTCTGTATGTTTGCATTGATAATTTTACCACTATAGTCCAAGCCACCATTAACTCTTGCCTGGACACCTATAACTACTCTTCTCATAGCTCTCTTTCCCTCTGCTTCTATTCCTTGCCCTTTCAATTCTTTTACACATATTTAAAACATAAATTTATCATGTCGTGCCCCTGATTAAATCCCCCAATGGTTTTTAAAAGAACTTAGAATAAAATATTGCATCAGTCTGGACGGGTTAAATCATTAAAAAAATGTTTCTCCTTGCATGCTGCACATTAGTTGTGCATCTTGGAAGCTCTTGTCATCTCTGGCACTCGGGGACCTTGGCTGAGGCTGCCATGATCATTGAGGCAAGGCAAACACATAAGGTGAATCACAGGCTGGCCTTTCAAAAGCTTTTGCCTGGAAGTGACCTATTTTTTGCCATATCAATTTTCATTGGTCAAAGCAAGTAACATGGCCTCATTTGCATTCACTTGAGTAGAGAATAGCTGTCATGTCACATTTCACTGAATGAGAGAACCAAAAAATTGTGAATAGTCTCAATGACCACCACAGGTATAAAGTTTACCATAGTCGACAAGATTTTGTTTGATTTGGTGTTCTCCACTTGGATTTCATCTACCTTTATCGCCCTTGTTGCAATGAAGGTTTGAGACATTTGCACCAGTTGTTCCCTCTGCCTGGAATGCTCTTCCCTTTAGCACTTGGCTTGAATGGTGCCTGCTGCTCATTAAAATCTCAGTCAAAATGTTACATCTTTAGATAATCCAAACTCGAAGAATTTCCCTTCCTTTATCTAGATTCTTACCACTTATTTTTTGTTTTCTTTCCTTCTTTATCTTTCTTTTTATTTTTATTATTTTTACTTTTTTAGCAGGATGGCCTTTTGGAATTTTTCAAATCTCATGTTCTTTT